>NC_134354.1:90391471-90653622 GCF_048569485.1 Anomaloglossus baeobatrachus | reverse complement strand
TATATATTATATATACTATCTACCCTTGGGGAGTGGAGCTGTATACCCTTGGGGGGAGGGGAGCTGTATAACCTTAGGGGAGGGGAGCTGTATAACCTTGGGGGGAGGGGAGCTGTATAACCTTGGGGGAGGGGAGCTGTATAACCTTGGGGGAGGGGAGCTGTATACCCTTGGGTGGGAATGGAGCTGTATACCCTTGGTTGGAGGGGAGCTGTATACCCTTGGGGGGAGGGGAGCTGTATACCCTTGGGGGGAGAAGAGCTGTATACCCTTGGGGGGGAGGGGAGCTGTATACCCTTGGTTGGAGGGGAGCTGTATACCCTTGGGGGGAGGGGAAGCTGTATACCCTTGGGGGGAGGGAAGCTGTATACCCTTGGGGGGAGGGAAGCTGTATACCCTTGGGGGGAGGGAAGCTGTATACCCTTGGGGGGAGGGAAGCTGTATACCCTTGGGGGGAAGGAAGCTGTATACCCTTGGGGGGAGGGAAGCTGTATACCCTTGGGGGGAGGGAAGCTGTATACCCTTGGGGGGAGGGAAGCTGTATACCCTTGGGGGGGAGGGGAGCTGTATACCCTTGGGGGGGAGGGGAGCTGTATAACCTTAAGGGGAGGGGAGCTGTATAACCTTGGGGGGAGGGGAGCTGTATAACCTTGGGGGGAGGGGAGCTGTATACCCTTGGGTGGGAATGGAGCTGTATACCCTTGGGGGGAGGGGAGCTGTATAACCTTGGGGGGAGGGGAGCTGTATACCCTTGGGTGGGAATGGAGCTGTATACCCTTGGGGGGAGGGGAGCTGTATAACCTTGGGGGGAGGGGAGCTGTATACCCTTGGGTGGAATGGAGCTGTATACCCTTGGGGGGAGGGGAGCTGTATACCCTTGGTTGGAGGGAAGCTGTATACCCTTGGGGGAGGGAAGCTGTATACCCTTGGGGGGAGGGAAGCTGTATACCCTTGGGGGGAGGGAAGCTGTATACCCTTGGGGGGAGGGAAGCTGTATACCCTTGGGGGGAGGGAAGCTGTATACCCTTGGGGGGGAGGGGAGCTGTATAACCTTGGGGGGGAGGGGAGCTGTATAACCTTAAGGGGAGGGGAGCTGTATAACCTTGGGGGGAGGGGAGCTGTATAACCTTAAGGGGAGGGGAGCTGTATAACCTTGGGGGGAGGGGAGCTGTATAACCTTGGGGGGAGGGGAGCTGTATACCCTTGGGTGGGAATGGAGCTGTATACCCTTGGGTGGGAATGGAGCTGTATACCCTTGGTTGGAGGGGAGCTGTATACCCTTGGGGGGAGGGGAGCTGTATACCCTTGGGGGGAGAAGAGCTGTATACCCTTGGGGGGGAGGGGAGCTGTATACCCTTGGTTGGAGGGGAGCTGTATACCCTTGGGGGGAGGGAAGCTGTATACCCTTGGGGGGAGGGAAGCTGTATACCCTTGGGGGGAGGGAAGCTGTATACCCTTGGGGGGAGGGAAGCTGTATACCCTTGGGGGGAGGGAAGCTGTATACCCTTGGGGGGAGGGAAGCTGTATACCCTTGGGGGGAGGGAAGCTGTATACCCTTGGGGGGAGGGAAGCTGTATACCCTTGGGGGGGGAGGGGAGCTGTATACCCTTGGGGGGGAGGGGAGCTGTATACCCTTGGGGGGGAGGGGAGCTGTATAACCTTAAGGGGAGGGGAGCTGTATAACCTTAAGGGGAGGGGAGCTGTATAACCTTGGGGGGAGGGGAGCTGTATAACCTTGGGGGGAGGGGAGCTGTATACCCTTGGGTGGGAATGGAGCTGTATACCCTTGGGGGGAGGGGAGCTGTATAACCTTGGGGGGAGGGGAGCTGTATACCCTTGGGTGGGAATGGAGCTGTATACCCTTGGGGGGAGGGGAGCTGTATACCCTTGGTTGGAGGGGAGCTGTATACCCTTGGGGGGAGGGAAGCTGTATACCCTTGGGGGGAGGGAAGCTGTATACCCTTGGGGGGAGGGAAGCTGTATACCCTTGGGGGGGAGGGAAGCTGTATACCCTTGGGGGGAGGGAAGCTGTATACCCTTGGGGGGGAGGGGAGCTGTATAACCTTGGGGGGGAGGGGAGCTGTATAACCTTAAGGGGAGGGGAGCTGTATAACCTTGGGGGGAGGGGAGCTGTATAACCTTGGGGGGAGGGGAGCTGTATACCCTTGGGTGGGAAGGGAGCTGTATACCCTTGGGGGGAGGGGAGCTGTATACCCTTGGTTGGAGGGGAGCTGTATACCCTTGGGGGGAGGGGAGCTGTATACCCTTGGGGGGAGGGGAGCTGTATACCCTTGGGGGGAGGGGAGCTGTATACCCTTGGGGGGAGAAGAGCTGTATACCCTTGGGGGGGGAGGGGAGCTGTATACCCTTGGTTGGAGGGGAGCTGTATACCCTTGGGGGGAGGGAAGCTGTATACCCTTGGGGGGAGGGAAGCTGTATACCCTTGGGGGGAGGGAAGCTGTATACCCTTGGGGGGAGGGAAGCTGTATACCCTTGGGGGGAGGGAAGCTGTATACCCTTGGGGGGAGGGAAGCTGTATACCCTTGGGGGGAGGGAAGCTGTATACCCTTGGGGGGAGGGAAGCTGTATACCCTTGGGGGGAGGGAAGCTGTATACCCTTGGGGGGGGAGGGGAGCTGTATACCCTTGGGGGGGAGGGGAGCTGTATACCCTTGGGGGGGAGGGGAGCTGTATAACCTTAAGGGGAGGGGAGCTGTATAACCTTAAGGGGAGGGGAGCTGTATAACCTTGGGGGGAGGGGAGCTGTATAACCTTGGGGGGAGGGGAGCTGTATACCCTTGGGTGGGAATGGAGCTGTATACCCTTGGGGGGAGGGGAGCTGTATAACCTTGGGGGGAGGGGAGCTGTATACCCTTGGGTGGGAATGGAGCTGTATACCCTTGGGGGGAGGGGAGCTGTATACCCTTGGTTGGAGGGGAGCTGTATACCCTTGGGGGGAGGGAAGCTGTATACCCTTGGGGGGAGGGAAGCTGTATACCCTTGGGGGGAGGGAAGCTGTATACCCTTGGGGGGAGGGAAGCTGTATACCCTTGGGGGGAGGGAAGCTGTATACCCTTGGGGGGGAGGGGAGCTGTATAACCTTGGGGGGGAGGGGAGCTGTATAACCTTAAGGGGAGGGGAGCTGTATAACCTTGGGGGGAGGGGAGCTGTATAACCTTGGGGGGAGGGGAGCTGTATACCCTTGGGTGGGAAGGGAGCTGTATACCCTTGGGGGGAGGGGAGCTGTATACCCTTGGTTGGAGGGGAGCTGTATACCCTTGGGGGGAGGGGAGCTGTATACCCTTGGGGGGAGGGGAGCTGTATACCCTTGGGGGGAGGGGAGCTGTATACCCTTGGGGGGAGGGGAGCTGTATACCCTTGGGGGGGAGGGGAGCTGTATACCCTTGGTTGGAGGGGAGCTGTATACCCTTGGTTAGAGGGGAGCTGTATACCCTTGGTTGGAGGGGAGCTGTATACCCTTGGTTGGAGGGGAGCTGTATACCCTTGGTTGGAGGGGAGCTGTATACCCTTGGGGGGAGGGAAGCTGTATACCCTTGGGGGGAGGGAAGCTGTATACCCTTGGGGGGAGGGGAGCTGTATACCCTTGGGGGAAGGGGAGCTGTATACCCTTGGGGGGAGGGGAGCTGCATACCCTTGGGGGGAGGGGAGCTGTATACCCTTGGGGGGAGGGGAGCTGTATACCCTTGGGGGGAGGGGAGCTGTATACCCTTGGGGGGAGGGGGAGCTGTATACCCTTGGGGGGAGGGAAGCTGTATACCCTTGGGGGGAGGGGAGCTGTATACCCTTGGGGGGAGGGGAGCTGTATACCCTTGGGGGGAGGGAAGCTGTATACCCTTGGGGGGAGGGAAGCTGTATACCCTTGGGGGGAGGGAAGCTGTATACCCTTGGGGGGAGGGAAGCTGTATACCCTTGGGGGGGGGAGGGGAGCTGTATACCCTTGGGGGGGAGGGGAGCTGTATACCCTTGGGGGGGAGGGGAGCTGTATAACCTTAAGGGGAGGGGAGCTGTATAACCTTAAGGGGAGGGGAGCTGTATAACCTTGGGGGGAGGGGAGCTGTATAACCTTGGGGGGAGGGGAGCTGTATACCCTTGGGTGGGAATGGAGCTGTATACCCTTGGGGGGAGGGGAGCTGTATAACCTTGGGGGGAGGGGAGCTGTATACCCTTGGGTGGGAATGGAGCTGTATACCCTTGGGGGGAGGGGAGCTGTATACCCTTGGTTGGAGGGGAGCTGTATACCCTTGGGGGGAGGGAAGCTGTATACCCTTGGGGGGAGGGAAGCTGTATACCCTTGGGGGGAGGGAAGCTGTATACCCTTGGGGGGAGGGAAGCTGTATACCCTTGGGGGGAGGGAAGCTGTATACCCTTGGGGGGGAGGGGAGCTGTATAACCTTGGGGGGGAGGGGAGCTGTATAACCTTAAGGGGAGGGGAGCTGTATAACCTTGGGGGGAGGGGAGCTGTATAACCTTGGGGGGAGGGGAGCTGTATACCCTTGGGTGGGAAGGGAGCTGTATACCCTTGGGGGGAGGGGAGCTGTATACCCTTGGTTGGAGGGGAGCTGTATACCCTTGGGGGGAGGGGAGCTGTATACCCTTGGGGGGAGGGGAGCTGTATACCCTTGGGGGGAGGGGAGCTGTATACCCTTGGGGGGAGGGGAGCTGTATACCCTTGGGGGGGAGGGGAGCTGTATACCCTTGGTTGGAGGGGAGCTGTATACCCTTGGTTAGAGGGGAGCTGTATACCCTTGGTTGGAGGGGAGCTGTATACCCTTGGTTGGAGGGGAGCTGTATACCCTTGGTTGGAGGGGAGCTGTATACCCTTGGGGGGAGGGAAGCTGTATACCCTTGGGGGGAGGGAAGCTGTATACCCTTGGGGGGAGGGGAGCTGTATACCCTTGGGGGAAGGGGAGCTGTATACCCTTGGGGGGAGGGGAGCTGCATACCCTTGGGGGGAGGGGAGCTGTATACCCTTGGGGGGAGGGGAGCTGTATACCCTTGGGGGGAGGGGAGCTGTATACCCTTGGGGGGAGGGGAGCTGTATACCCTTGGGGGGAGGGAAGCTGTATACCCTTGGGGGGAGGGGAGCTGTATACCCTTGGGGGGAGGGGAGCTGTATACCCTTGGGGGGAGGGGAGCTGCATACTCTTGGGGGGAGGGGAGCTGTATACCCTTGGGGGGAGGGGAGCTGTATACCCTTGGGGGGAGGGGAGCTGTATACCCTTGGGGGGAGGGGAGCTGTATACCCTTGGGGGGAGGGGAGCTGTATACCCTTGGGGGGAGGGGAGCTGTATACCCTTGGGGGGAGGGGAGCTGTATACCCATGGGGGGAGCTGTATAACCATGGGGGGAAGGGAGCTGTATACCCTTGGGAGGACAGCTGTATACCATTTAGGGGAAGGACAGCTGTATACCCTTTAGGGGAAGGACAGCTGTATACCCTTGGGAGAGGAGGACAGCTATATACCCTTGGGAGAGGAGGACAGCTGCATACCTTTGGAGGAGCTATATACCAGGGAGGTGAGCTGTATACCCTTGAGCCGAGTGTTAGCTGGCTGAGAACAGCTGGTATATTATATATATAAAAAAAACAAAAACAACAATTGATAGCACCTCCAAGATTAAGACAAGTGTGGACAGGTGCAAGCCGAGACAAGAAGTCAATATAACCCAAAATTGTTTTTGGTTATAGTGACTAGTTGTCTAGACTTGCACCTGTTCACACTTGGAGGGTGTTTGTCAGGTGTTTTATATTTGCAGTATACTCCTTTTGGACTGAGCATTTCGCCCATGAGCCCAATGTGTTTTTATTTCGAGCTGGATCCTGACCTTAAAATTGTAAGCTTTCAGTCCGGGTAGAGACATATAAGGTTAGGATCCCAACAAAGGGGTACGCCTTGTCCCTGGCTGTTGGGCTCTGACAAATTGGCCAATTTGTGCTCTAGATACTTAATTTTTGAATAGTTTCTATAGATGTAATGCAATTCCAATTTTATAGATTCAATATTTACATTTTATAGCATTTCAGAGTCCAGCTGTATCTTTTTGGTTCTATTGTAGTGAAATAAGCATAAAAAAGTCATGCTAGCCGCATGCACCTAATTGTCTAGTATGTACTAGAATAGTAGACATTGTTCTATAATTGGTAATACAGAACGTCTCAAGGTGATGCTAGAAAGAATGTTCCTATAGTGTGATGTAAGTACAACGCATTCTGTACTTCCCAACGTGCCACAACGGAAACGTGGGATAAGTACCAGTGTCACGCTGTTCACAAATGTACGACCTGCACAACATAGGGGGGCGGTGTGAAATACTGCATCCCCTCCCCCGCCGCTGCAGAGGCCAGAGAAAGTGAATGTCAGCAACAGGATTATGCTGAGGTCTTGTTAGTTTTTTGGAACTAATGATTGTCAATGAGAGCATGGTGTGACTGTTAGGCTACGTTCACATATTGGGGGTCCTCATTGCCTCCTATATGAAGAGGTAATGTGGTTCTTGCTGACCTTACATAAAGAAGTGCTGTGACTGCGGGGAATCCGGCAGGAGGATAAACAGTATATTAACCTAAATGGGGCAATCCAAGATATCAGCAATGTGCGGGAGCAGAGAGAACCCCAGATCGCAGGCTGTGCGGCTGTCACCTTTCACCGGTAGCATCTGCTGATTCACATGATAAGTGTGGCTTGTGGCTCAGCAGATCTGTATTTATGCCAAGGGTCAGGACACGTCCTTAGAAACGTCTGTTCCTGAAGAGGCACTTATTTCTCAGAACTGACCATGTAAACAAAACTCACAGAATGTCATTCCTGAACAAAAGCTCCGGCTCCATCTGAACATGCTTAAAGGGTTAATCTCGTCTTCAAAATCCTATCCCAATATGTAGCAGGCGTAATAATAATAATAAGAATATTAGCAAATATCTCCAATTAGAAATGGAGTATAGTTCTTCTGACTCAGTATGACCACTACCAAGTAACTAAGTGTGACTATATGCGTGGCCGTAACCATAGATACCTAAGCTCCTGCAATGCCCTGCACATGAGGTAAGTGATATCTTACCAGGAGTGCTAAAATATATTATTATTATACCTACTACATATTAGGATAGGATCTGAGAGATGGGAATACCCCTTTAAGCATGTAGCTGAGCCCAAGGAGCTGTCTCTTTCCAAACCAGGCTCTCAATAGACATTGTACATTGACTGAGGTGTCAATCACAGCAAGGGGCCTGTCTGACTGCTGTGTACATTAGTTTTTAGTCCTGCACTGTTAAATCACAGGGTAATAAAGCCATTAGATTGCATAAACGATAGCTCACAGACATAGATAAGAGCAGCCACAAGCAACTAAGGGTACCATCACATTTTAGCGACGCTCCAGCGATCCCACCAGCGATCTGACCTGGTCAGGATCGCTGGTGCGTCGCTACATGGTCGCTGGTGAGCTGTCAATCAGGCAGATCTCACCAGCGACCAGTGACCAGCCCCCAGCCACCAGCGACTCGTGGAAGCGATGCTGTGCTTGGTAACTAAGGTAAATATCGGGTAACCAAGCGATTGGTTACCCGATATTTACCTTGGTTACCAGCGCACACCGCTTAGCGCTGGCTCTCTGCACTTGTAGCCAGAGTACACATCGGGTTAATAAGCAAACCGTTTTGCTTATTTACCCGATGTGTATTCCGGCTATGTGTGCAGGGAGCAGGGAGCCAGCACTGGCAGCGTGAGAGCAGCGGATGCTAGTAACCAAGGTAAATATCAGGTAACCAAGCAAAGGGCTTTGCTTGGTTACCCGAAATTTACCTTGGTTACAGCTTGCCGCAGGCTGTCAGAAGCCGGCTCTCTGCTCCCTGCACATTCAGATTGTCGCTCTCTCGCTGTCACACACAGCGATGTGTGCTTCACAGCGGGAGAGCAACAACTAAAAAATGGTCCAGCACTGTGTGCAACGAGCAGCGATCTCGCAGCAGGGGCCAGATCGCTGCTCAGTGTCACACACAGCGAGATCACTAATGAGGTCACTGCTGCGTCACAAAAAACGTGACTCAGCAGCGATCTCGCTATGTGAGAAGTACCCCTAACTAATTATGACTATATGAGTGGTCTTAACCCGGTCTAATACTCACCCTCCAGCATTTTCACCTTTTTCAGCGCCACTCTGGTCCCGCAGCACCAACTTGGGCTCGTAACGTCTGACTGGCCACAAGCCAGAAGTTACATCACAAGCTCTCAATACAAGTCTATGTGAGCCAGAACACGTTTCTCATAGACTTATATTGATTTGTAACCTCCGGAGTGCTCTAGAAAATACTGGGCTGCAGGCAGGTCACAAAGTGCCTGAGACTGCCAGGAGCGGCAGTGTTAGGAGATGAAGACGCTGGAGGGCGAGTATAATACAGGGGGCATAGATTTAAAGCACCCCTCCAGCAATGCATTAAAAAAAAAAAGAAAAAAGAAAACGCTAGAGTAGTGCTTTAAGAAAGCAAGTGCACATCATCAGGAAGGAGAGCACAGCACGTCCAAGAAATATACATAACATAACAATCTTAAGTAAATGCAATTATGCAGAGCAAACAAGGCAAACATCCTTATAAGATAAAACAATAAAACAAAGAAACAGACACGAGTCCCCGGGAAAATAAACACTGTGTAGACGGTCACCCAGCAGATCATCCAAGACCATGAGTCCCCGGGACAATATAATCTGTAGACCGTCACCCAGCAGATCATCCAAAACCATGAGTCCCCGGGAAAATAAACACTGTGTAGACGGTCAACCAGCAGATCATCCAAGACCATGAGTCCCCAGGAAAATAAACACTGTGTAGACGGTCAACCAGCAGATCATCCAAGACCATGAGTCCCCGGGAAAATAAACACTGTGTAGACGGTCAACCAGCAGATCATCCAAGACCATGAGTCCCCAGGAAAATAAACACTGTAGACGGTCAACCAGCAGATCATCCAAGACCATGAGTCCCCGGGACAATATAATCTGTAGACCGTCACCCAGCAGATCATCCAAGACCATGAGTCCCCAGGAAAATAAACACTGTGTAGACGGTCAACCAGCAGATCATTCAAGACCATGAGTCCCCAGGAAAATAAACACTGTGTAGACGGTCAACCAGCAGATCATCCAAGACCATGAGTCCCCAGGAAAATAAACACTGTATAGACGGTCAACCAGCAGATCATTCAAGACCATGAGTCCCCGGGAAAATAAACACTGTGTAGACGGTCAACCAGCAGATCATCCAAGACCATGAGTCCCCGGGAAAATAAACACTGTGTAGACGGTCAACCAGCAGATCATCCAAGACCATGAGTCCCCAGGAAAATAAACACTGTGTAGATGGTCACCCAGCAGATCGTCCAAGACCACGAGTTCCCGGGACAATATAAACTGTAGACCGTCACCCAGCAGATCGTCCAAGACCGTATACCCCTAACAGTCCCAATATAAGAAGAGACGCAGCAAACCCTAGAACACTATGTCTGAAAAGGAGCCGAGCGACAACCCTGCTACTGCCTTGAGCTAAACTCACACAAGCATATACACAGTGCTCAGCAGAAGTGAGTACACCCTCTCTGAAAAGTAAAATTGTAAGTATGGAAGAGCGGACACGGACTGTAAAAGTCTGGATCCGCGCAGTTTCACAGGTACTCGGGTAGCAGGCCCGGGCCTGGGGTTTAATCCGGATCCGGAACTCAAGAAATGAAAAAGAAAATAAGAATGAAGCACTTACCGAGGCTCAGTGTCATGGCGGCAAACTGTTTCCAGGTCGCGCACTCACTTCTGGTGCCGCGCATTATCTCATCGCATATACACTGCTTGGCGTCTGTGATTGGTTGGAGTCAGATGCGCTCCCAGCTTGTGTGACAGCGTCTGACTGCAACCACTCACAGGCGCTGTCTGCGGGTCTGCACTGAGGTCGAAAAATAAATAAAACAATTGGCGCAGGTCCGCCCATATTATGTTACACAGCACAGATAAAACATATGGCTACAGGCTGCAGCCCCCAGCCGTGCCCTTATCTTGGTTGTGTATCAAAATAAAAAGAACTTTTTTTCCCTTTTTTTTTATTTAAATAATTAAATGCAATGAGATAATGTGCGGCACCGGAAATGAATGCGCGACCTGGAAACAGCTGGTCACCGGGACACGGAGTCAGTAAACCGTGTGCGGTCCTACCCCCTGTCTATTCCACCACCATTTTTAATTGCCGTACTCTGGTCCCCATAGACTTATATGGGAACTGGTTTCCGGACAGGAGCTGGATTTTACACTTTTTTTTTTTTTTTTTTTAATGGGACCCGCCGGTTATCTGCTAGTCCGCTCATCTCTAATTGTAAGCAATCTCACTGAACACAAGAACAATTTCCAAAATTTGGAGAGGTCCAAGTTTCATAGAACATTTTTTTTAACCCATGACATGAAAGTTGAGGTTAAAGTAAACCCGACAACTGATACATACTGCCCGATCTACAGGCAGCACGTACCAGACACCGGCCGCCCGATCTACAGGCAGCGCGTACCAGACACCGGCCGCCCGATCTACAGACAGCGCGTACCAGACACCGGCCGCCCGATCTACAGGCAGCGCGTACCAGACACCGGCCGCCCGATCTACAGACAGCGCGTACCAGACACCGGCCGCCCGATCTACAGGCAGCGCGTACCAGACACCGGCCGCCCGATCTACAGGCAGCGCGTACCAGACACCGGCCGCCCGATCTACAGGCAGCGCGTACCAGACACCGGCCGCCCGATCTACAGACAGCGCGTACCAGACACCGGCCGCCCGATCTACAGACAGCGCGTACCAGACACCGGCCGCCCGATCTACAGACAGCGCGTACCAGACACCGGCCGCCCGACCTACAGGCAGCACGTACCAGACACCGGCCGCCCGATCTACAGGAAGCACCTACCAGACACCGGCTGCCTGATCTACAGGCAGCACATACCAGATACCGATTGCCCGATCTACATGCAGTACATACCAGACACCGGCCGCCCGATCTACAGGCAGCACGTACCAGACACCGGCTGTATGATTTCAGTCATATAAGTTTAATATTGAAACTCTGCAGTGTTTCAGAGAAAAACATAGTTAAATAGCTGCCATGGACCAAGTTGTATGGGAGACTAATCGGACAAGTGGGTCTTTGGTGGCAGTGGTGTCTCCACAGGAGGGCTGCTACTGTCCAGGACGCAGTGTCGCTGCACCATGTGTACATGTTTGCTATCTATGAACCCGTACTCACCTGGACAATGATATTGCCAGGTCAGTTTTATGATATAGCCTATATGGTAATTAAAAAAATTGTGGCATTACATTCAAAAGTACAACTTGTTCCACAAAATACAAGCCTTCACATGGCAAGATTCACAGAAAACTAAAAAACAGTTATGGTTCTTGGAAGAAGGGGAGGAAAAAACAGAAAATCTCTGGGTGCTGAAGGGGTTAATAGTCACCTGGCAGAGAGTTGCAAGGGCGACTAGTTGTAGCCTTCTCCCCGCTTGCTCCCCTTGGGTGATAGGTCTCTCCCTGTACACACACACAGTCACTGACAGTGGCAAGGAGAAGCCACCAAAGACCCACTTGTCCGATTAGTCTCCCATACAACTTGGTCCATGGCAGCTATTTAACTATGTTTTTCTCTGAAACACTGCAGAGTTTCAATATTAAACTTATATGACTGAAATCCTACAGCCGGTGTCTGGTACGTGCTGCCTGTAGATCGGGCGGCCGGTGTCTGGTATGTACTGCATGTAGATCGGGCAATCGGTATCTGGTATGTGCTGCCTGTAGATCAAGCAGCCGGTGTCTGGTAGGTGCCTGATCTGGAGAATACAAGCCACCTTGTATTGTATAAAAAACAGCTGGTCTTATAACTGGCTGACGATAGGGTTCAGATAACACTGACGAGCGGGGAAGTTTCACATTTCTATACAGATCCCTGCAGCTCTTATTGGTGCATGGTAATTTCTTTGTTTGAGGTACTATATAAACTGGTCACATGATGTAATAAACCAGAAACTCTCAGTACACCATGCTAAGCTATGCTGCATTGATTGTAAAATAAATCTTATTAATTTATGAGTATTTCACTCACGGCAGCATAAAATTGTCATGCTGCGGTTCGTGAAGTCGCACCACACGTCCGATAACGCTGTGAAGAAAAACAAGCACAATGGGCAGAATATTTCTATAAATCCATATTCTGTGCTTGTACTGTACAACGCAGCGTTTTGGAGGCAGCGAAACCACACGAAGTACAAAACGCTGCTATTCCTGATGGTAGAAACTTCCTGATGAAGAACAAAAGCTCCATCCTGGCTGAAGAGAAGAACACTTTTAGCAATACACTTTCTCACGTGTTCAGTAACTACTGGATCCAAGCAATGTGGGTTTAGTTTTGGGTGAGTAAGTGGCCCTGTGTTTGGCTCTGTCACTATGCGGAAAATGTAATCAGGACGCAGCCTGGAATAACATCAGTGACCCAGCTAAAACTGGCACAGGCATGTGGGCACTGCTTAATTCCCCTGGTAACTAGATTAACTTCCAGCCTGCCGGCACAATGGCGCGGGATCACAGGACTTACTACAACTGAAGGTCATTTAAATGCAGATTCACAGCCACTGATCCATGACCAGGTCTACAGATCTGCAGCCTCCGGGGATCAGCGCAGATCACTCTCTGTACACACCGGCGAGATCACATGTAATCCAAGGGATCTTATGTGCCAAGGACAGAGGCACCAATCATTCAAAATCCTACACTGGATTCCCTCCAGCCTCCATCTGGCATATCTGCATTATATATATATATATATATATATATATATATATATATATATATATATATATATATATATATATATATATATATATATATATATATATATATACACATACACACACACACTATATAGTATAGGGAAGCCCAGCAGACTGCTCCTATACAGAGGGACACTGCAAATACACATAAACCATGGTGTATACGTTTCCCCTATGATGGAAGGATCCTCTGCATTGACCCTGAGAGTGGCCACTGTCGGGCACATATGGAACCCCCTGAGCGTGCGAGTCCAACAAGGTGCGCCTCGTAGTGTGAATGGAGCCTTACGCTGTGAGGAAGATGAGTCCAGTTCAGCTTCTTCTACATTACCTAATTTCTTATTTGCCTTAAAGGGAGCCTGTCAGGTGCCATATGCCTGCAGAACCACGAGCAGTTCTGGGTACATATTGCTAATTACTGACTAACTGTGTCTGTATCTAGCAGCATAGATAAAGAGATCTTTAAAAAAAGTATTTCTAAAGATCCTTTATGATATGCTAATGAGACCGGGGACTAATCGTGACGGCGTTACTTCCCTTGGCTAGTCGGCCCCCTTAGCATGTTAGGGTACTTTCACACATCCGGATTTTTGCTCTGCGGCACAATACGGCGTTCTGCAGAAAAACCGCAACCGGCTTTTGTAACGCCGATTGCGGTTTTTTTTTGCATTGACTTACATTAGTGCCGCATTGTGCCGTAGGGGCTTGCGTTCGGTCCGGTTTTTGCCGCATGCGGCAGATTTAGCCGATGCGGCGGCCGGATCGAACGTACCCTGCAACGTTTTTTGCTCCGGCAAAAAACACCGCATCGCGCCGCATCCGGCCGCTGCGGCGCATTTTTCAATGCATCCCTATGGAGGCCGGATGCGGCGCGATGCGGAAAAAACCGCATCCGGTCGCCGCATGCGGTATTTTCCACTGCGCATGCTCAGTAGCATGCCGCAACCGGAAAAAACCGGACCGGCCGCATGTAAAAACTGATGCAAAGGATGCGGTGTTTTCACCGCATCCGTTGCATAGTTTTCACAGCCGGATTGAGCCGCAGGGCTCAAACCGGATGTGTGAAAGTAGCCTAAGCATACCCCCGTGGGCGTGCTAACATGGTAATGAATGTGCAGCATCAGAGGCATGGCCGCTTACCTCTCTGCTGTCACTGCAGCTGACTCTGAATTTCGGCTCAGTGCGCACGATCAGAAGTCTCGGACTTCTAGTCATGCGCACTGTGAAGCCGTGTGTACGCGTCCCCAGTTCAAACGAGTGTAGTGTGCATGACCGGAAGTGTGGGCACTCTGATCATGCGCACTGACCCTACACCCAATTTTTTGAGGCGGTGACAACGAACACAGGTACGTGCATCACCGCTGATGACGCTGGGCAAGTCATTGAATAGCCTGTGAGTACACCCATGAGGGCATGCTGCCATACTAAGAGGGCGGAATGAGCACAGGAACTAAGGTCCCTGGGACTAGTCCCTGAGATCATTAGCAAATCATAAAGGATCTTTAGGCAGGGATTAGCAATATGCACCCAGAAATGCTCATGGTTCTGGGTACATATTGCACCTCACAGGTTCCCTTTAATCATTTTAGTCATCCAATAATATGTCTGTATTTGAATTTGTCTTTAACCCCTTCCCGACCCTGGCGATTTTCCATTTCTGAGCTTTCATTTTTTTTAATTTTTTTTCAGAAGATTGACAGCAGCATTTAAGAAATTACTGGCCTTAGGCACAGGTCGTCTCCACTCGCTGCTGTCAGAGGCAGATGCTGGCTGTGCATAACAGCCATCATCTGATGGGTTTTATGCCGCCCAGTTACTGAAGTAGAAACAAGGTCACCCGATAGATGACCTAAATGTATGTCATACCTGAGGAAGGTTATTAAAGGGGTTGTCCAGTGAAAACTAGTTTAACACAGCATACGTGATAAAATATTTATTATTGAGTCTTGTCGATGGGACCTGCACTGATGGGGATAAAAGTTCTCTGTTCTGCCAATTAGAGCAGAGTAGCAGTGCCCATGCTCGACCAGCACTCCATTCATTCCCTATAGGACAGCTTTGTACTCAGCTTTTTCTGGGAGCCCCCTAGAGAATGAATGAAATGGAAGCCGGATGTCATAGAAGGGACCAGAGGAAAAATTAAGTAGAGAGGAACAGGGAATAGTTAGATTAGTGAAGTGAAGAGATTGGCCAGTCTAAAGAAATGTGGTTTTAGTGCGCACTTTAAACTGTGGATACTGGGAATTACAATTATCCAAATTGTCTGGGGTAGCACATTCCAGAGAACTAGTGCAGTACAAGAGGAGTCTGAGAGACGGGAGGTACAGATTATCGAGGAAGCTAATCTTAGGTCATTAGCAAAACAAAGAGCACAGGTAGAGGGGTAGAGATGAGGGAGGAGATGTAGGGCAGTGGGTGCAGAACTGTGGAGAGTTCTATGGGGGCAAGTGATAAGTGAACACTGTAGCAGATGGGCAACCAGTGCAATGACTGGCACAGAGAAGAGGCATCGGTGGAGCAGCTGTACAGACATATGATCCTGGCTCCTGCGTTCAGGGTAGATTGGAGAGGGGAGCGTTTTGTAAGCGGAAGACAGAGTTGCAGTAATCAAAGTTGAAAATGAATCAAAGCAAAAGTAAGAGTTCTTGCAAAGTTAAACCACCCATAGGCAGCTTCTCCAGAGTGTAAAGAGCAGAAACCGGATAGTAAAAGATCAAAACTAGAGTTACGTGAGAGATAGCGGATAAGACGAGATTAGATTAAGAGTTCCAGGAGTTTAGAGCCCTCTCCTGCCGATCGTACGGGTCCTCTCCAACCTGTAAGGAGAGAAGTCCTCTGCCGAAAAAGGTATATAAAGTAGATGTCTCCTGGCAGGAGTCTAGTATATTGTATAATATAATAGTATCATAGGTAATATTTACTCCAAATCTCATTTAACAGACAAATCAAACATTTTGTAAAAGCAAGCGAGGTTCCCAGGAGTGGACAGAAATCACATGCCGATGTGGATCTGAGAAGAGGAACTGAATCTGGCCCAAAATCAGGAGGTGACAAATCCACCAGAGAGCAGGCGACGGGTCACATGGACTTTCTCACCCCGACAGACTTTGCTCGCTGATAACCTCAGAGCGCTGTGTGGAGAATCATTGCCATAGTGTCAGTCCCTGCTGATCAGTGTAACCACGCAGCGGCCCTCGGTGTCTGCACACTGCCGAGCCCGGGACCCGAGAGCCACAAAAACCAGGAGAAATGGACAGCCTTACTTAACTACTGAGTATTCCACTGATATTACATTGCATCTACAATTCAGGTGACCACTGCAGCCAATCAGTGGTGATCTATACATGTGGATGCTGAGGATAGTGATTGGCTGCAGTGGTCAGGTGACTGACGGAAGGGTTGTTTTCACTGCACCACTAGTAAAGACCACCCAACTAGTGGCACAATCAAGGGACATTTTATGACACAGGAGATCGCTATAGAGATATATATAGAGATAACTATATATAGGTTTCCGGTTGGATTGTAGTTGCTTTACGCGACTATTCCTGGTTGGGGAGAGGTGTAAAAGCCGCTGTCAGGTGTCTCTGGAGGAGGCGCATCTACCACAAGAACGAATGGCCGGCATTTTGAAAACCAACATGTCCAATCCTTTTTTCCCTGCAGGGACATTGGTTGGTTTAATTGAAGGAGTTTTAAACCTTAAACATAGGAGATGCCATGAATGTTTGCTTAGTTTGGGTGGAAGCTCAGGAACCCGCAGCCATTTCCAGAGAACAAGGTCTCTTGATCCCCTGAGCCACCTGAGGCCGATGGTCAGGGCATCTAGGTCTCGAGGATGGAAAGTTGGCGGTGTACGTGGTTGGCTCTCTCCATTCACATCTATGGGTATCATGGAGATTGACATCTGTTCTGGGTAAAGGTGTGGATCCAAAAGCCAAATGCGCATGAATGGAAGTCCCGGGTACTCTGGATCATGCGCACTGCGTATCCATCCTCCGACCACTGCCATGAACATTGAGGTATGTGCGACGTTGCTGCGTATTCATTAGCATGTTAGTACACCCACAGGGGAGAGCTACCATGTTATGTGGGCTGACTAGCCAAGGGAACTAATGCCCTCGGGACTAGTCCCCAACCTCATTAGCATACAAAACAATCTTTACAAATCCTTTTTCTAAAGATCTCTTTATCTATGCTAGTGTATACAGGGACGGTTAAGGCCCCGTCACACTAAGCAACATCGCTAGCAACATCGCTGTTAACGAACAACTTTTGTGACGTTGCTAGCGATGTTGCTGTGTGTGACATCCAGCAACAACCTGGCCCCTGCTGTGAGGTCGTTGGTTGTTGCTGAATGTCTTGGGCCATTTTTTAGTTGTTGCTGTCCCGCTGTGAAGCACAGATCGCTGTGTGTGACAGCAACAACTAAATGTGCAGGCAGCAGGAGCCGGCTTCTGTGGAGGCTGGTAACCACGGTAAACATCGGGTAACCAAGAAGCCCTGTCCTTGGTTACCCGATATTTACCTTTGTTACCAGCCCCCGCCGCTCTCACTGTCAGTGCCGGCTCCTGCTCTGTGCACATGTAGCTGCAGGACACATCGGGTTAATTAACCCGATGTGTGCTGTAACTAGGAGAGCAGGGAGCCAGAGCTCAGTGTGCCCTGCTCTCTGCACGTGTAGCTGCGTGCGCTGGTAACCAAGGTAAATATCGGGTTGGTTACCCGATATTTACCTTAAGCTGGGTTTACACACTGCAACATCTCAAACGACATCGCTGTAACGTCACCGGTTTTGTGACGCAATAGCGATGTTGTTTGCGATGTTGCAGTGTGTGAATCCTATCAGTGACCTGGCCCCTGCTGTGAAGTTGTAATTGTTACAAATCGTTCAGGACCATTCCTAGGTCCTTTGTTTCCCGCTGTGCAGCATGAAGTTTCAGTGTGTGAAGCCTTTTCAGCAACTTTGTTAGCAACTTCCCTTTCAAAAGGCTGCTTATCAACGTCCCCAACAACCAGCTAGGTCGCTCTGCAGGTCTGGATCGCTGGTAAGTTGTTGGCCAGGTTTGCCTGTTTGAACGCTCACCAGAGACTTAGCAGAGACTTAGGGAGGTCGCTATTGCGTCACCAAACCGGTGACGTTACAGCGATGTCCTTTGCGATGTTGCAGCGTGTAAACCCAGCTTTAGTTACCAAGCGCAGCATCTTCCACGCGGCGCTGCTGGCTGGGGGCTGGTCACTGGTTGCTGGTGAGCTCACCAGCAACTCGTGTAGCGACGCTCCAGCGATCCCTGCCAGGTCAGGTTGCTGGTGGGATCGCTGGAGCGTCGCAGTGTGACATCTCACCAGCAACCTCCTAGCAACTTACCAGCGATCCCTATCGTTGTTGGGATCGCTGGTAAGTTGCTTAGTGTGACTGGACCTTTAGGCAGGGATTAGAGATATGCACTCATTACGGCTCATGGTGGTGGGTGCATATTACACCTCACAGGTTCCCTTTAAGGCCACACTATGTGATAGCATCAGGGACGCACTATAGCAGTGACTTGTTGGCAGACATTGGTCGTTATCATGTGACGCTTTCTTTTCTTTCTTTCTTCACGCTTGCACTTTGTGTTGGGTGACAAAGCTCGATGTCACTTCCAGAAATAAATCTGCCTTTGTACCAGGAGAACAATGAAAAGAGGATCCTCACGTCGTCCCGGTCACAGGCCACTGTAACCAAAGAGATATACTAAGAGCTAGAAATCTCACTATAGAGTGTTGTCAGTGCACAGAGCACTCCGCACCCCGGAGCCGAGCATCGAGAGGCACGGACGGGACCAGAATCTATCCTGGGAGGTGAGGAACGATCTGCACACATATGGATCTGCAAACAGCCTGACCTATAGGGGCTGTCCAGGCGAAATACAACTTTACCCAGGGGATGGGATAAGTAAAAAATAACCAGCACCCACCTAAATCAGGCCGCACCATGATCTGTGTAGAGACAAGAAGCCATAATGTCACGGCTCCACCAGCCGTTGTGCCAACTTTAATGTTATCATGAAACATTCAGTGACCACTGCAGCCAATCACAGGCCAGACGTGGACCCAGTGGGGTGTTGGTAGAATATAGTGGAGTTTATTTTATACATATCCTGTTCCATTAGATATAGTTTTACTTTGCAAGAAAAAAAAAGCTTTAAATGGAACCAGACAACTGAGTGATGCTGCCCGACTGACCGGTGACGCTGCAGAGCTCCAGAGAAAGCCGGCCGCGGACCCTGCTGCGAGGGACGAGTCCACGAGGCCGGACCCCGGCTGCTTCCCTCCACCTCGCTCCCCAAATAACAGATCCCTCTCTACATGTCCCTACACGAGCTGCAGGCATCAGCTGCCAAGTGCACTTTATGGCTGAGTTCACATGTCCTGTAATCGTCCGTTAGATCGGATCCTGTAGAGATCTGTTGGCAAAAAAGTTCTGCAAACACACCATTTTTTTTGTCCGTTGTTAAATAACTGATGTCTGCCGGATCCGTTTTTTTAACATTGAAGTCTATGGAGGACGGATCAGTTAACGGCTTGCTATTTAGTCATCCGTTATTCTTGCATTTGTAAAGGATCTGATGTGTTCTTACCGGATCCATTTCAAATGGAAGTTAAATAGCGAGCCATTAAAGGGAACCTGTCACCAGATTTGGGGCCTATAAGCTGCGGCCACCACCAGGCTCTTATATACGGCATTATAACGTGTTGTATATAAGAGCCCAGGCCGCTGTGTAGAAAGTAAAAATGACTTTATAATACTCACCTGAACGGTCGCTGCGGTGGAGTTGGGTGATATGGGCGTCTTCGTTCTCCGGTGCCGGCGCCACCTGTTTCGGCCATCTTTGTTGTCCTTCTGAAGCCGCGGTGCATGACGTGTCTTATGTCATACACACTCGCTGGCATTCAGGTCCTGAGCAGGGCAGATCAAAGTATTGTAGTGCGCCTGCGCGGGACCGACGAGGGTGTGTGACGTAGACGCGTCATGCAGACAGGCTTCAGAAAGAGGACGAAGATGGCCGAAAGAGGAGGCTCCGGCACCGGAGAAAGGAGATGCCCATATGACCCAATTCCACCGCAGAGCAACCGTTAGGTAAGTATCATAAAGTGATTTCCATGTTCTCACAGCGGCCTGGGCTCTTATATACAGTATTATAGAATACTGTATATAAGAGCCCGGTGGTGGCCGCAGCTTATAGGCCCCAAATCTGCTGACAGATTCCCTTTAACAGATCCGTTCTCCATAGACTCCCATGCTAAAAAAACAGATCTGGAACAAATCATTTTCCCAACGGATCTCTGCAGGATCCATACTAACGGAAGATTACTGGACATGTGACCTCAGCCTACACGGGTTATTTCACGAACAACATTCATCAGCATTGCTTAATGATCACTGGTGATCCGACCCCTGGGGACCCCGGCTATTATGTCAAGGGTCTCGATTACCCCATGTGAAGTGAGCAGTAGTCCACGTTTGTATTACTACGGGTCCACCTCAGGAGGCTGTGGTCCTACATGGGCACAACATCTCCCATAGAAGTCAATGGACCACTGGTCACACAAGCACTCCAGCTCCACTCACTTCAAGGACCTGGACCCCTATTCTGGTGATCGGCTGGGGCTCAAAGCACAGATTTATCACTGATGATTTTATCACTTCCTAGTCCTCTAAGGGGCATGTCTCATACAGACAACTTCTGTCCCCTAATGGAGCCATAGAGCGGAGCTCTGCCCAACCAGACCCCATACAGTGGACTTTACAGCAGACTCATTATCAACAAGACTACAGTGACAGATAACACCTCTATACACAGTATATAACACAGGATTGACTCCTCACAAAAGTCGATGTCACAGCTCACCTCCTCCCCCTCCTGTATAATGACTGATAGCACCTTTGTATACAGTAGACAACACAGGATCCACAACTCACAATAAGTGATGTTACAGCTCACCTCCTCCCCCTCCTGTACAATTACTGATAACTCAATATATTTATTTTACTTACTTATATAGAACCATTAATTCCAGACCATTAATTCAGACATGATCATCACTGTCCCCATCGGGACTCACAATCAAAATTCCCTATCTGTATGTCTTTGGAGTGTGGGAGGAAACCGGAGAACCCAGAGGAAACCCACGCAAACACGGGGAGAACATACAAACTCCTTGCAGGTATTTTCCTTGGTGGGATACAGTATATAACTGCTACGGGGGACTCGGCCGCTCCAATTCAGAACAGAAGCATCAGGGAAGTAACGAGGACAGAACGTGGCAAGAAAGGCAATGGTCAGCAATTACAGGGGATTTCTGAGAGCCTGAAAACTTTGTAAATGGAGTTAAAATGTAAAATGAAACAAGGAGCCACTGCACTTGACCACTGCAGCCAATCACTAGTATCAGTGGTATACTAATGTACCGCTGCAGGTAATCAACAGTCTCAATCACTGTTGAACTACTTCAGCAAATCACTAATCTGACTAATATACTGCTGCAGGCAATCACTAGCCTCAGTGGCATACTGCTGCAGGCAATCACTAGCCTCAGTGGCATACTGCTGCAGGCAATCACTAGCCTCAGTGGCATACTGCTGCAGGCAATCACTAGCCTCAGTGGCATACTGCTGCAGGCAATCACTAGCCTCAGTGGCATACTGCTGCAGGCAATCACTAGCCTCAGTGGCATACTGCTGCAGGCAAACACCAGCTTCAGAGGCATACTGCTGCAGGCAATCACCAGCTTCAGAGGCATACTGCTGCAGGCAATCACTAGCCTCAGTGGCATACTGCTGCAGGCAATCACTAGCCTCAGTGGCATACTGCTGCAGGCAATCACTAGCCTCAGTGGCATACTGCTGCAGGCAATCACTAGCCTCAGTGGCATACTGCTGCAGGCAATCACTAGCCTCAGTGGCATACTGTTGCAGGCAATCACTAGCCTCAGTGGCATACTGCTGCAGGCAATCACTAGCCTCAGTGGCATACTGCTGCAGGCAATCACTAGCCTCAGTGGCATACTGCTGCAGGCAATCACTAGCCTCAGTGGCATACTGCTGCAGGCAATCACTAGCCTCAGTGGCATACTGCTGCAGGCAATCACTAGCCTCAGTGGCATACTGCTGCAGGCAATCACTAGCCTCAGTGGCATACTGCTGCAGGCAATCACTAGCCTCAGTGGCATACTGCTGCAGGCAAACACCAGCTTCAGAGGCATACTGCTGCAGGCAATCACCAGCTTCAGAGGCATACTGCTGCAGGCAATCACTAGCCTCAGTGGCATACTGCTGCAGGCAATCACTAGCCTCAGTGGCATACTGCTGCAGGCAATCACTAGCCTCAGTGGCATACTGCTGCAGGCAATCACTAGCCTCAGTGGCATACTGCTGCAGGCAATCACTAGCCTCAGTGGCATACTGTTGCAGGCAATCACTAGCCTCAGTGGCATACTGCTGCAGGCAATCACTAGCCTCAGTGGCATACTGCTGCAGGCAATCACTAGCCTCAGTGGCATACTGCTGCAGGCAATCACTAGCCTCAGTGGCATACTGCTGCAGGCAATCACTAGCCTCAGTGGCATACTGCTGCAGGCAATCACTAGCCTCAGTGGCATACTGCTGCAGCCAAGTACTCAGTAACAGTCTGGAAGAATCGGAAGGACACTGATGGAAGGAGTTTGCATTCTCCACTTCAGCCTATAGCAGCGGCCTCCAGGTTGCAGTTGTATAACAGCTGGAGAGCCACACTCCGCTCGCCCTGACACATCGCATGCTGACAGGTCACATCTCCAGCAATCATCCGTTACAACAGATCCAGCGTCCATCCATTGGCACAAAACAGTTCTGCAAATACAACTTTTTGGGGTTTTAAAAAAACTGATTTCTGCCGGATCCTTTTTTTCAATATGGGAGTCTATGGAAAACCGATCCGTTACCTGATTACTTCTATCTTCCATTAAAAACGGATCGAGAAAGAAAAAAACAGATCTTTACAAATGGAAGAAAAACGGATGAGTGAATGGCGGTCTGCTGACGAGCCGCATCCAGAAACTCCCATGGTCACAGAACAAAAAACATCGGGCACACTATCTATTCTGCTAAACGGAAAAGAAACTTGTATTTACGGAACTTTATTTGTCTCTACACACAATCCCTACTGGACCACCTGATGATATCATACAGTCCCTGCACACAGTCCCTACTGGACCACCTGATGACATCACACAGTCCCTGCACACAGTCCCTACTGGACCACCTGATGATATCATACAGTCCCTGCACACAGTCCCTACTGGACCACCTGATGATATCATACAGTCCCTGCACACAGTCCCTACTGGGCCACCTGATGATATCATACAGTCCCTGCACACAGTCCCTACTGGACCACCTGATGACATCATACAGTCCCTACACACAGTCCCTACTGGGCCACCTGATGATATCATACAGTCCCTGCACACAGTCCCTACTGGACCACCTGATGATATCATACAGTCCCTGCACACAGTCCCTACTGGACCACCTGATGATATCATACAGTCCCTGCACACAGTCCCTACTGGGCCACCTGATGATATCATACAGTCCCTGCACACAGTCCCTACTGGGCCACCTGATGATATCATACAGTCCCTACACACAGTCCCTACTGGGCCACCTGATGATATCATACAGTCCCTGCACACAGTCCCTACTGGACCACCTGATGATATCATACAGTCCCTGCACACAGTCCCTACTGGACCACCTGATGATATCATACAGTCCCTGCACACAGTCCCTACTGGACCACCTGATGACATCATACAGTCCCTGCACACAGTCCCTACTGGACCACCTGATGACATCATACAGTCCCTGCACACAGTCCCTACTGGGCCACCTGATGACATCATACAGTCCCTGCACACAGTCCCTACTGGGCCACCTGATGACATCATACAGTCCCTGCACACAGTCCCTACTGGACCACCTGATGACATCATACAGTCCCTGCACACAGTCCCTACTGGGCCACCTGATGACATCATACAGTCCCTGCACACAGTCCCTACTGGGCCACCTGATGACATCATACAGTCCCTGCACACAGTCCCTACTGGGCCACCTGATGACATCATACAGTACCTGCACACAGTCCCTACTGGACCACCTGATGACATCATACAGTCCCTGCACACAGTCCCTACTGGGCCACCTGATGACATCATACAGTCCCTGCACACAGTCCCTACTGGGCCACCTGATGACATCATACAGTCCCTGCACACAGTCCCTACTGGGCCACCTGATGACATCATACAGTCCCTGCACACAGTCCCTACTGGGCCACCTGATGACATCATACAGTCCCTGCACACAGTCCCTACTGGGCCACCTGATGACATCATACAGTCCCTGCACACAGTCCCTACTGGACCACCTGATGACATCATACAGTCCCTGCACACAGTCCCTACTGGGCCACCTGATGACATCACACAGTCCCTGCACACAGTCCCTACTGGGCCACCTGATGACATCATACAGTCCCTGCACACAGTCCCTACTGGGCCACCTGATGACATCACACAGTCCCTGCACACAGTCCCTACTGGGCCACCTGATGACATCATACAGTCCCTGCACACAGTCCCTACTGGGCCACCTGATGACATCATACAGTCCCTGCACACAGTCCCTACTGGGCCACCTGATGACATCATACAGTCCCTGCACACAGTCCCTACTGGGCCACCTGATGACATCATACAGTCCCTGCACACAGTCCCTACTGGGCCACCTGATGACATCATACAGTCCCTGCACACAGTCCCTACTGGACCACCTGATGACATCATACAGTCCCTGCACACAGTCCCTACTGGGCCACCTGATGACATCATACAGTCCCTGCACACAGTCCCTACTGGACCACCTGATGACATCATACAGTCCCTGCACACAGTCCCTACTGGGCCACCTGATGACATCATACAGTCCCTGCACACAGTCCCTACTGGGCCACCTGATGACATCATACAGTCCCTGCACACAGTCCCTACTGGACCACCTGATGACATCATACAGTCCCTGCACACAGTCCCTACTGGGCCACCTGATGACATCACACAGTCCCTACAAATAATAACTACAGGGTCACCTGGTGACATCACACAGTCCTGATGACTTCACACTCCCCCTCAGCACCTGATGCTGACCATCTCTGCAGCCATCCCTCTCTCCCCGGCCCCATCCTCCTCTCCCCTATATCATCACACGTTAGTTACTCACATCTGCCATGGTCTCCGTCCGCCGCCGCTGCTCCCCGTACACTGCGCTGCTGCCCGGTGTCTTCCAGTCCTTCCGGCCTCGCTGACGTCACCGGCACGTCACTGCTCGTCCTGCCCCCTCCTGGGCGGCTGTTGCCCCCGCTATCTGCTGCATGACGTCAGCGGGTGTGCGGCTCCTGGCTGCGGGGGGAGAGGTGAGCGGGGCCGGGGGTCCTGACTGCGGGGGGAGAGCGGCACCGGGGCTCCGGACTGCGGGCGGCGTGCTACCCACACTGCACTGCGGCACATGGCGGGACTTTTGGGTTCTGTTGTGACTATATCCCAGGGGGCTGAGACCCAGGTCCCTCCGTCCACCCTCAGGCTGCTCTAGGCCCCGGTCCGCTATCCTCCGGGCTGCAGCTTTCTACAGATGAGAATGCTAAATCCTGGTGGGCTGGGGGGCACATTTTATAGAAATATATATGAATCCTGTGATTTCATTTTTACCAAAACTGGTGAGCAAAGGTCTACCGATATCTATGTTCACACTGCGTTTTTGCTGCGTCAGTTGTCTGCAGTACATGTTTAAAGTTTGTTTCATTCACGCAAAAATGCAGAAACCAGTGCAGCTGTTTTTGTACTCATTGCTTTCAATGGTAAAAAAAAAGCAGCAAAAGCGCTGCGAGGACGGCCATGCGTCTTCCTGCAAAAGCGCTGCGAGGACGGCCGTGCGTCTTCCTGCAAAAGCGCTGCGAGGACGGCCGTGCGTCTTCCTGCAAAAGCGCTGCGAGGACGGCCGTGCGTCTTCCTGCAAAAGCGCTGCGAGGACGGCCGTGCGTCTTCCTGCAAAAGCGCTGCGAGGACGGCCGTGCGTCTTCCTGCAAAAGCGCTGCGAGGACGGCCGTGCGTCTTCCTGCAAAAGCGCTGCGAGGACGGCCGTGCGTCTTCCTGCAAAAGCGCTGCGAGGACGGCCGTGCGTCTTCCTGCAAAAGCGCTGCGAGGACGGCCGTGCGTCTTCCTGCAAAAGCGCTGCGAGGACGGCCGTGCGTCTTCCTGCAAAAGCGCTGCGAGGACGGCCGTGCGTCTTCCTGCAAAAGCGCTGCGAGGGTGTGCGTCTTCCTGCAAAAGCGCTGCGAGGACGGCCGTGCGTCTTCCTGCAAAAGCGCTGCGAGGACGGCCGTGCGTCTTCCTGCAAAAGCGCTGCGAGGACGGCCGTGCGTCTTCCTGCAAAAGCGCTGCGAGGACGGCCGTGCGTCTTCCTGCAAAAGCGCTGCGAGGACGGCCGTGCGTCTTCCTGCAAAAGCGCTGCGAGGACGGCCGTGCGTCTTCCTGCAAAAACGCAGCAGTTTTCCATTTCAGTCAGGGGAAAAAAAAAAAGTCTCGTGTGTGAGATTTCTGGAATCTCCGGCCTTGCCGCTCCCTGATTACCCTGCTGTAAGGCTGCTTTCACACATCCGTTTTTTCAAATCAGACACAATCCGGTTTGTGCCTGATGCAACGGCTCAGATTGTGTAAAAACGGATGCGACGGATCCGGTAAAAAAAATGGATCCTTTTTTTTATGCTGAGAGAGAGACCCCATCATCACCCCACAAACATCGACACTACCGCCCCCACCATCACCGCACACGCAGGCACTCCCGCACGCATCATCACCGCACACGCAGGCACTCCCGCACGCATCATCACCGCACACGCAGGCACTCCCGCACGCATCATCACCGCACACGTAGGCGCTCCCGCACGCATCATCACCGCACATGCAGGCGCTCCCGCACGCATCATCACCGCACACGCAGGAACTCCCACACGAATCAACACCGCACACGCAGGCACTCCCGCACGAATCAACACCACACACGCAGGCACTCCCGCATGAACCATCACCACACACGCAGGCACTCCCGCACGCACCATCACCACACACGCAGGCACTGCCACACGCATCATCACCGCACACGCAGGCGCTCACGCACGCATCATCATTGCACACACAGGCACTACCTCAGTGACGTCCCCGCTGACAGCGCGACTCCCTTCAGTTGCTGCGTGGAGCTCTCAGCAGCGGCGGTGTTTTACTGCCGCTCCTGTCAGCTTCATGTAGCAGAGCTGAAATCGTCATGGGACCTCTTTGGATTACGTCGGACCTGGAGGGGTATTTGGAGATTTTAATAAGTTGGTGAAAGAGGGTGTGTTTTGTTTTTTTTTTTTTTGTCTTTTATTCCAAATAAAGGATTTTTTTGGGTGTATGTGTTTATTTACTTTCACTTACAGGTTAATCATTGGGGTGTCTCATAGACGCCTGCCATGATTAACCCCTTACCCCGATTGTCACCGCACGAGGGCAATTCGGAATGAGCCGGGTAGAGTCCCGGGACTGTCGCATCTAATGGATGCGGCAATTCCGGGCGGCTGCTGGCTGATATTTTTAGGCTGGGGGCTCCCCATAACGTGGAGCTCCTCATCCTGAGAATACCAGCCTTCAGCAGTGTGGCTTTATCTTGGCTGGTATCAAAATTGGGGGGGACCGCGCACCGTTTTTTTTTTTTAATTATTTCTTTATTTTACTGCATGATATAGACCCGCCCACCGGCGGCTGAGATTGGTTGCAGTGAGACAGCTGTCACTCAGCGTGGGGGCGTGTCTGACTGCAACCAATTATAGGCGCTGGTGGGCGGGGAAAGCAGTGAATACGAGATTGAATAATTGGCGACCGTTTTTTTCAAATCAGGAGAAGCCGCCAGAGCTTTGTGACAGCCGTGCAGCGCCACGCCGGTGATCGGTGAGTAGGAAAGAGAGAGTGAATGAGTCAGTCAGTGAGTGAGAGAGAGAGTGATTGATTTTCTGACAAGCAATGTCTTTATATCACTTATATCACTTCTGGGCATGCTCAGAAGTAAAACCCGGATCCAGTACATGCTTTCGGCATTTGAAGCATGCCACCGTATCCGGGACGCATAGACTTTCATTATGCACCATGCCCACCCGGCGCTATGCAGTTTTTTGCCGCTGGCAAAAAAACGTTCCTCTGTGCGGCCGCCGGAGTGACGATTTTTGCCGGCAAAAACTGGATCAAACACAAGTACATGCGGCACAATCCGGCGCTAATAAAAGTCTATGAGGAAAAAAACGCACCCGGTGGCAAAAAAAAACGGATGCGTTTTTCCCGCAAATCGCCGGATTGTGCTGCAGAGCAAAAACCTGATGTTTGAACATACCTTAACTGAATAAAAGTATAGTGCATATAAATGAACATAGGGAACTTAGTAAACACCGTTTTGATCAAAAAAGCGTGAAGCCATCCCACCGCGACAAGGTGTACCCAATTGGGATAGTACCAACACTCTATTAAAACCTCACCACGTTTCACCAGACATCAATCTGAATAAGGGCAGAAAGTGGCTGGATCCTGACTATAGGCACACAGCCATGGGAAGCACTAGATGAAAGCCCGGCTCACTGAGGGGTGGGGGGGGGCACATCCTATTTGTACTGAATACAAGAGACTTCGAAAAAAAAAATTGAAAATGTTGCTGCTCTTGGAAGCTCGCAACACAAGCAAGATTTTCTATTTTTTTTTTTTAAAAAAAAAAAAATTAAGATTTTTTTTTTTTCCCCATATAACTAAAACAGCGGATCGAACCACTCGGATCCGGGGGTGGTGATTGCTCGAGGGTCTCCGGACAAATGAAGAAGGGGATTATTTACAGGGGATAGATATAGTTTGTGACGTCACCCGTGGTGTACAGTAGTTGGGAGTACCACCACTGCCGTTGGGAGTACCCGGGGTGATGGAGTGGGGCAGCCAGATGACGTTGGCCTCCACAGGTAGGGGTAGGCCCCGGGACCCTGGATGGTGATGCGGGGACGCAGTGCAGTGGTCAGTCGGGTACTCACTCAGCAATGAAGCAGACGCTGACAACAGTGTAAGTCTCTGACTGCTGCTGTCTCTTGAGGGGAGCTCGTCCGGGTCCTGTCCCATGCAGCACTGCCTGGTGGTCCGTGACCTGCCTCCTGGCACAAAAATTAAGATTGTCCGTTGTGGCCCGGTAGCTTGGAGCTGTCTGGGCCCCGCTCCCCACTATAGCTAAGGGAAGGAGCCTGCTCTCAGGAGCTCACGCTTGGGATTTCAGTGGGCCGCTTGCTAAGAAAGCCCTCTCCCCCTCGTTGAGCTAGTGCACCCGATCTCTGAACTTTGTGGGAACAGGCCATAAGGCCCTGTCCTCCGCAGGTTAATGGCCGGGTCACCTGAAGCTTCTCCCCAACTTAGGTCCGTGTACCCCGACGTGCCTTCGGTCCCGGACCGGTGATAGGACCAGGCTGCTCCTTGACGGGTTCCAGGCACCTAGCCTCAATCCCCTGCGTCCGGGGGTTTGACTCCTCTAGGTCCAGACTACTGTCTGCGACCTAGTCTGCTTCTCCCCTGGGAGCTACAACTCCCAGCTTCCTCAGAGCTCCTCACAGCTCGAGGGTTCCTACTCGACTACCTTGACACCTCCCTGTCTGACCCCTAGGTGGGCGGCCCTATTCCTGCTTAAGCAGCCCACTGGTATGCCTGACAGGTGTGGGGCAAAGTGTATCTAGGATTTGTGAATGCTGGTGGAGGCAGTATTGCAGGATGGAGACCCAGAACCATGGGGGTTTGAGCCCTGCATGGGGAGGGCAGATTGTGCAGAACTCTGTGACGACCCGAATAGTCCAGGGCATCACATTCCCCCTTGGTTAAATGTAGCTCATCCCCGAGCTACAGGACATCCAGAGGTTTATTTTGTAACTGAAAGAACAAAAAGAAATAACAAATTTCTTCATCGTTCCTTATGGGAGACCCAGACCATGGGTGTATAGCTTCTGCCTCCGGAGGACACACAAAGTACTACACTAAAAAGTGTAGCTCCTCCCTCCTAGCATATACACCCCCTGGATAACCAAATATAGCCAGTTCAATGCTTTGTGTTCAGGAGGCACACATCCACACATGCATTCTCGTCTGATTTTTGATTTTAAAGAGTTTGAAGAAAAGCGGGTCCAAGCTGGACCCCCGGCATGTCCCTTCTCACCCCACTGTGTCGGCGGTGTTGTTAAGGTTGATTTCAAGGCTGGAGCCTTACATGCCGCGCTCCTTCACCATCCCTCGGGCTCTGGCTTGAAGTGGGAGCCAGCACGGTTCTCACTGCTTTGCAGGAGACCGGTCTCCATCCGCAGCCCTTTCAGGACCCTGCCGGACGGAGCACTCATCCCTCAGGGACCTGGCCCTGCGTCTCACAAGCTAAGTATTGAGACGTTATTGTCAGGGGGGTCCCTTGCACTTTAATTTTGGGGAGAGTGTTTTATGTAACCTTTGTGACATTTCCGGCCGGTTCTCCGGTTTTCACCAGAGAACCGCGCCGAGGGTGCCTGCGCGCCGGCCGCATTGTAAAATTTAGGCCCCGGCTTCGGCTGCGGCCTACTTTCGTTTTCACTGCCCCTGCATGTCAGTCATGCAGAGGGACAGTGCGGCGCCGCCCACCGGCCGTTCAGCACAGGGGAGGACACTCCTCTCTGAGGAGATGTTTCCCTCCCCTGTATATCTCCTTGGCCCTCCGGTTCCCGCTCTTGGACTAGGCCCCGCCCCCCCTCCTCACTCCGGCGCCATTTTATCAGCGTTCTCACACTGATCGGCGCTGGCTGCTGCATCTCTGCAACCTGTCTGGGGGTCCGAGCTGTGGGATCCGGAGGGCACACAAACGGTCTGGTAAGCCACAACCTCTGGTTGTGGACCTTCTTATACTCTCTCTAGGAGTCATTCTGAAGGAGTGTGTTCTTTACTGCAGAGCCTCCACCTCAGCAGCATGTCTCACACTAGGAGCAAGGCTGCAAGGCTGTACTCAATATGCACTGCACGTAAGCTCGTACTGCCTGAACTGCAGAGCTCACAGAGGATTCTTCATCTGCTCCCAGACCCCGTCCTCCTAAAAGGAGACGCAGGGTCCCCTCTCCTTCCTCGTCCCGCGGCTCCGATTCACGAGCCGACTCGCAGGACGAGGAGGATGTCTTTACTGGGGGCTCGGACGCTACCTCCATGTGCCCCATTGATCTGACCGAGGGTGATGCAGATGTGAGTGATTTGATTGCGTCCATTAATTCTGTACTGGACCTCAATCCGCCAGTATCAGAGGAGCAACCCTCTCTGGCAGAAAAGCACCAGTTTACCTTGCCTAAGAGAACAAGGAGTGTGTTCTTTAACCACTCCAGTTTTCAAGCCACTGTGTCCAAGCCCAGAGCCTGTCCTGACTCCTTTTCCACCAGAGGTGGTCAAGGAGTGGGCTCATTCAACAAAGGTAGACCCTCCAGTGTCTAGACTCTCAGCCCAGACAGTTGTATCTGTGGCTGATGGCACCTCACTTAAGGATCCCACTGACCGCCAGGTTGACCTCCTGGCCAAGTCTGTCTATGAGGCGGCAGGGGCCTCGTTCTCCCCATCCTTTGCAGCAGTGTGGGCTCTCAAAGCCATCTCTGCTTCCCTAGAGGAGATGCATTCCCTCACTAGGGACTCTATGCCTGAATTGGTTACCTTAACTTCCCAGGCTTCAGCCTTTTCAGCCTACGCCATGTCTGCCATGCTGGAGGCCTCTCACCGCACTGTGGTGGCCTCCGCTAATTCCCTCGCTATCCGCAGGATCTTGTGGCTTCGACAGTGGAAGGCAGATGCTTCCTCAAAGAAGTACCTTGCTGGGCTCCCATTTGCTGGGTCCAGGCTGTTCGGTGAACAACTGGATGAAATAATTAAGGAGGCTACTGGCGGGAAGAGTACTTCCTTGCCACAGACTAAAACCAGGAAACCTGTCCAGGGCAGGAACCAGTCGAGGTTTCGTTCATTTCGTTCCTCTAACTGGTTGTCCTCTAAGCCCTCGGCCTCGTCCACTAACTCAGCCAAGGACCAGAAGCCCACCTGGCGCAAGAAGCCGCGTCCACAAAAGTCCGCAGGAGCTGCTGCCACCAAGGCAGCCTCCTCTTGACTCTCTGGCCGAGCCAGCAACGTCCTTGGTCGGTGGCAGGCTCTCCCACTTTGGCGACGTGTGGTTTCAACACGTCTCCGATCAGTGGGTGCGGGTTATCATCTCCCACGGCTACAGGATAGAGTTCTCTTCCAGCCCGCCAAACAGATTTTTTCTGTCAACTCCCCCCTGCTCCAAGGCCGCCGCCTTCTCTCAGGCCGTGGCATCCTTGCAGGCCAACGGAGTAATTGTACCGGTTCCCGCCAGGGAATGGTTCAGAGATTTTTACTCAAATCTCTTCCTAGTCCCCAAAAAGGACGGTTCCTTCCGGCCCATCCTGGATCTCAAGCTTCTCAACAAGCATGTTCAGGTGCGGCACTTTCGCATGGAGTCTCTGCGATCAGTCATTGCCTCAATGACCCAAGGAGATTTCCTGGCATCCATCGACATCAGAGATGCCTATCTGCATGTGCCAATTGCACTTTCACACCAGCGTTGGCTACGTTTTGCAATCGGAGAGGAACATTTCCAATTCGTGGCTCTCCCCTTCGGGTTAGCCACGGCCCCTCGAGTATTTACCAAGGTCATGGCAGCAGTGGTTGCGGTTCTGCACCTCCAGGGGTTGGCAGTGATTCCTTACCTGGACGACCTTCTTGTCAAGGCTTCATCCAGTGCAGACTGTCAGCGGAGTGTCTCGCTCACTCTCGCCACTCTTGTTCAATTCGGGTGGCTTGTCAATCTGCCCAAGTCCACTCTGACCCCGACCCAAAAACTCACGTACCTAGGGATGCAATTCGAGACTCTGCCGGCACTTGTCAAGCTGCCCTTAGTCAAACAGCAGTCCCTCCATCTGGCGGTGCGCTCTCTGTTGAGGTCCCGCCGTCATTCCATCAGGCACCTCATGCAGGTGCTGGGTCAGATGGTGGCGTTAATGGAAGCGGTTCCCTTTGCCCAGTTCCATCTGCGTCCTCTGCAGCTGGACATTCTCCGCTGTTGGGACAAGCGGACTACTTCCTTGCACAGGTTGGTGGCTCTGTCGCCACAGACCAGGAGCTCTCTTCAGTGGTGGCTTCGGCCCCTCTCTCTGTCTCAGGGACGCTCCTTCCTGACCCCATCCTGGGTGATCCTCACCACGGATGCCAGTCTATCCGGCTGGGGAGCAGTATTTCTCCACCACCGAGCACAGGGCACTTGGACTCCGTCCGAATCAGCCCTCTCGATCAATGTGCTGGAAATCAGAGCTGTGCTCTTAGCTCTCGTAGCCTTTCACCACCTGTTGGCGGGCAAGCACATTCGAGTCCAGTCAGACAACGCGACAGCAGTTGCCTACATCAATCACCAGGGCGGGACTCGCAGCCGCCTGGCAATGTTGGAGGTTCAACGCATCCTTCAGTGGACGGAGGACTCCAAGTCCACCATATCCGCAGTCCACATCCCAGGCGTAGAAAACTGGGAGGCAGATTATCTCAGCCGTCAAACCGTGGACAACGGCGAGTGGACTCTGCATCCGGCAGTGTTCCGGTCGATCTGCCGCAAGTGGGGCACTCCGGAAGTGGATCTAATGGCATCCCGGCACAACAACAAGGTCCCGGTTTACGTGGCTCGCTCCCACGATCCTCAGACCTTTGCAGCGGACGCGCTGGTTCAGGATTGGTCCCAGTTCCGTCTGTCTTACGTGTTTCCCCCTCTAGCTCTCTTGCCCAGAGTCCTGCGCAAGATCAGAATGGAGGGCCGTCGGGTCATACTCATTGCTCCAGACTGGCCCAGGCGAGCTTGGTACCCAGACCTGCTCCGTCTGTCCGTAGAGGTGCCGTGGCATCTCCCGGACCGCCCAGACCTTCTCTCACAAGGTCCGTTTTTCCGCCAGAATTCTGCAGCTCTCAGATTGACGGCGTGGCTCTTGAGTCCTGGATCCTGACGGCTTCCGGCATTCCTCCCGAAGTCATCTCCACTATGACTCAGGCTCGGAAGTCTTCCTCGGCCAAAATTTACCACAGGACTTGGAGAATTTTCCTGTCCTGGTGTCGTTCTTCCGGCCATGCCCCTTGGCCTTTTTCCCTGCCGACCCATCTGTCCTTCCTGCAGTCTGGTCTGCAGCTAGGGCTATCCCTCAATTCCCTCAAGGGACAGGTCTCGGCTCTGTCAGTGTTGTTCCAGCGGCGTATCGCCCGGCTGGCTCAGGTGCGCACCTTCATGCAGGGCGCATCTCACATCATTCCGCCTTACCGGCGGCCTCTGGATCCCTGGGACCTTAATCTGGTCCTCACGGCCTTGCAGAAACCCCCTTTTGAGCCACTTAGGGAGGTTTCTTTGTCTCGTCTTTCACAGAAAGTGGTCTTTCTAGTGGCCATAACTTCCCTCAGGAGAGTCTCTGATTTGGCTGCGCTCTCTTCGGAGTCACCTTTTTTGGTTTTTCATCAAGACAAGGTGGTTCTCCGTCCGACTCCGGACTTTCTTCCTAAGGTGGTATCTCCTTTCCACCTTAACCAGGATATTTCCCTGCCTTCTTTTTGTCCGGCTCCTGTTCATCGCTTTGAAAAAGCGTTGCATACTCTGGATCTGGTGCGGGCGCTCCGGATCTATGTGTCTCGCACCGCTGCTCTTAGGCGGTGCACCTCTCTTTTTGTGCTGACCAGTGGTCGGCGTAAGGGCCTCTCGGCTTCTAAGCCGACCCTAGCTCGTTGGATTAGGTCGGCCATTTCCGATGCCTACCAGTGTACTCAAGTGCCTCCCCCGCCGGGGATCAAGGCACACTCGACCAGAGCTGTCGGTGCCTCTTGGGCTTTCAGGCACCAGGCTACGGCTCAGCAGGTCTGTCAGGCTGCCACTTGGTCCAGTCTGCATACCTTTTCGAAGCACTACCAAGTGCATGCTCATGCTTCGGCAGATGCGAGCTTGGGCAGACGCATCCTTCAGGCGGCTGTCGCCCATTTGTGAAGTTAGGTTTCGCCTACTTCTCAGTTTTCTGTTTATTCCCACCCATGGACTGCTTTGAGACGTCCCATGGTCTGGGTCTCCCATAAGGAACGATGAAGAAAAAGAGAATTTTGTTTACTTACCGTAAATTCTTTTTCTTATAGTTCCGACATGGGAGACCCAGCACCCTCCCTGTTGCCTGTTGGCAGTTTTCTTGTTCCGTGTGTTTTCACCGGCTGTTGTTGTAGACAGAGGTTCCGGTTGTTCCGGGTTTTGCTCTATCTCTACTTGTGGGTGGATGTCCTCCTTCAGCTTTTGCACTAAACTGGCTATATTTGGTTATCCAGGGGGTGTATATGCTCAGAGGGAGGAGCTACACTTTTTAGTGTAGTACTTTGTGTGTCCTCCGGAGGCAGAAGCTATACACCCATGGTCTGGGTCTCCCATGTCGGAACTATAAGAAAAAGAATTTACGGTAAGTAAACAAAATTCTCTTTTTTTTAGCATACTCTTTTTCATCCCTCACAGGGGAGGCACATTACTTAAACGTTATAACAAACTCTAAAGGGTGCTTTACACGGGACGACCGATCGTGCAATTTCACGATCGATCGTACCCGCCCCCGTCATTTGTACGTCACGGGCAATTGAAAGTCGTTAACCCCCCCGTCACCTGTACTTACCTCCCGTGCGATGTCGCTGACGGCGGGAATATCCTCTTCCTGGAGTGGGAGGGACGGTCGGCGTCACAGTGACGTCACACGGCCGCCGGCCAATAGAAGCAGAGGGGCAGAGATGAGCGGGATGTAAACATCCCGCCCACCTCCTTCCTTCCACATAGAGCCGGAGGGTGCCACGGGATGCAGGTAAGCGATGTTCATCGTTCCCGTGGTGTCACATGGAGCGACGTGTGCTGCCACGGAAACGATGAACAACCGGCGCCAAGTTTCATAAACAATTTTATGAAACCTAGCGACGAGTACACGACTCACAATTTGTGAGCGATACTACGTCGCTAGGAGGTGTCACACAGGCCGGCATCGCAAGCGATGCCGGATGTGCGTCACAAAAACCGTGACCCCGACGATCTATCGCACGATAGATCGTCTCGTGTAAAGCCCTCTTTAGAGTTCATCTTTTTGTAAAACACGTGGAACGCTACCGGTTGTGTTGATAGCGAGGGTTCAACCTGCTCCGTTGCAGCCCCTTCCTGCGACAGTCCAGTTCCAACATCCCGGATCCCATTAACCCGCCACCCAAACAAACCTGACCTGCTGCATTCCTACTTGGGGGTCCGTGACAGGGTTAAACTGCTGGATTCAAAAGGACGACTCTGGTAGGCACAGGAAGTGCAACTTATTTACAATAGCACAAGTCCATGCTGGCCGCAACCAGTCCCGCAGCCATGGTCCATTTTTACTACTAAAATACGAAGTCCATGCACCGGGTGCAAACATTATGCAAAATTTTCAATCAGGTGAGGTACTCTGTTGATTAAAACCCGGTAATCATCATTTTTCATATAAACATCACTTATCATTTTTCAAGAAAATAGCAAACTAAGAAAAATAATAAAAGAAAACACAGATTTAACGTGAACTTTTGGATAGCCTGGTACCGCAACTATTAATGCTTGTAACCTACAGCGGAAGCTTGCATGACCTGCTCATCGATCATACCAAGCCTTTTTACATCCAAGGCATACCAGCCCCGCTCTCCACAATGCCGGGTGTACGAAACCACCTCTCCTGGCTCCAGGTTACGGCCCGGGTGCCCCCTCGGGACATGCTCCTCTACGTCTCTCCGGGAGACAAACACCTCTTCTGTGAGGCCTGCTTCCATTATGAACCCCCACCCTTTTTCGGGGTCAAAGTGCCTCACATGGCCCTGGTGCCGCGGCCCTTTGACGCGGAAGGTAGCCTTTCTCAAATGTTCCTTCTCTGTTTGGGCACGGGCAGCAATCTGCTGTCGTCGCTGATCTCGTGTTGTCATCTCCAGTTGCAACTTGTGCTGTTGTCGTTCCCAGTAGGGGGCGTCAGCATCCGTCCTCGCCTTCCTTACCGGTATGGGTCGTAGGTACACTTCTGCGGACCCAGCAGCCAACCATGGGGGGTTGAGCCCTGCATGAGGAGGGCAGATTGTGCAGAACCCTGTGACGACCCGAATAGTCCAGGGCGTCACAGTTTGGTGTCTACGTAATCATACTGATCTGCAGAATGATGTGCCTGGTCAGTTTTATGGTAAAATTAACCCTGCAAATAAAAAAAAAAAAAAACCAGAATTTGGCTGTTTATACTATTTTGTTGCACTTGGATGGTGTCACTTAAAAGTACAACTCATCCTTCAATAAACAAGCCCTCACACGGCTATATCGACGGAAAAATAAAAAAAAGTTATGGGTCTTGAAATAAGGGGAGCAAAAAGGGAAAAAAGGAGAAATTGCCTGATCCTTAAGAGGTTAAAGGCAATGCAGGTCACCAACGTTCATTTATAAATGGATTGAGCATTGCTGTTGTGGCTCCGGTGTGAACAGACTACATAAGACCTGTGTGATCAATATTGTAGAGCTATCTGACTGCCTAATATAGCTGTCAGCCAAGCAAATCTGCGCCCCAAATATTCATGACCATCTTGGCCCAGCATGTAGAGAGAAGATTGATATGTACAGACCCCTGCACAAGACCTCCAGCATGTAGAGAGAAGATTGATATGTACAGACCCCTGCACAAGACCTCCAGCATGTAGAAAGCCATCACTACCTAACCTCGCTTCCATTTGGACCCTCAGGCCATGTTCCCATGTAATGTAAACAATGCGTTTTTAGGGGGGATTTTTGCACATGGGACCAGGGATTTAGGGTAAGACCAGATGTAGAGGCCGGTGCGGGAGTAATGTAGTAGAGAAAATTGTGGTTTTTTTGTGGCTGTGCAGCCGCTTGTCTCCCTATTAAAATGACACCTTGTTAGTAACGATCCGATGAGCCAGTCATGGGAAATCTAGCTTGGAAGACATCTGCAAATTGGACTGAAAGTGCATGGGGGAGTGTCAGTGCACCTACACTGCTAGAACAAATGCACAGACATGCCCCTAGTGCACTTCAGCCTGATTTGCCTAGGAATATATTTTGCATGACTGACTCCTCTGACCTCCACAAAAGTCTCATTTCTATTGGATGACAAGCACCAATATAGCTGTTCCAATAATGTGTGCCGACAAGTTCTGTTAAAGGGAACCTGTCGGGTGCAATATGTACCCAGAACCATGAGCAGTTCTGGGTGCATATTGCTAATCCCTGCCTGACTGTCCCTGTATCAAGTAGCATAGATAAAGAGATCTTTAGAAAAGTATTATTAATAATTCTTTATGCTAGTGTATACAGGGACAGTTAGGCAGGGATTAGCATTATGCACCCAGAACTGCTCGTGGTTCCGGGTGCATATTGCACCTGACAGGTTCACATTAAAGGTATTATCCCATCAACCCTCTTACACTAGATTAAACAGGTATTTGCTAAACAGGTATTCTAAAGGCCGCTTTACACGCTGCGATATCAGTAACGATATCGCTAGTGTGGGTACCCGCCCCCTTCGGTTGTGCGACATGGGCAAATCGATGGCCGTGGTGCACAACATCGCCCAGACCCGTCACACTACTTACCTGCCCTGTGACGTCGCTGTGACCGGCGAAACGCCTCCTTTCTAAGGGGGCGGTTCGTTCAGCGTCACAGCGACGTCACAGCTGCGTCACTGAACCGCCGCCCAATAGAAGCGGAGGGGCGGAGATGAGCGGGACGAACATCCTGCCCACCTCCTTCCTTCCGCACTGTGGCTGGGAGGCAGGTAAGGAGAGGTTCCTCGTTCCTGCGGTGTCACACGTACCGATGTGTGCTGCCGCAGGAACAACTTCGTTACTGCTGCAGCAATGATATTCGAGAATGGACCCCCATGTCACCGATGAGCGATTTTGCACATTTTTGCAATGATGCAAAATCGCTCAAAGGTGTCACACGCAACGGCATCGCTAATGCGGCCGGATGTGCGTCACCAATTCCGTGACCCCATCGAGATCGCTTGAGCGATGTTGCAGCGTGTAAAGCGGCCTTTATGCTGCAAATTTTTTGAAAAGGAAAATCATTTTTTTTTTTAATTGTTGCTGGGTTTTGGGTGAGGAAAAGCACTTCCCCATTGCACCCATCTACAATTATAACCCCACCCCCGAGGAGCCGGTGTCTTCTCCCAAAGCCTCCCCATAGAGGGCAGAATTATCCAGAGGAATGCACTGATGCCAGGGAGAACAAGGAATAGCAATGGAGCATGTGAGTGCATCACTGACTGTTGTGGAAGGTGGATGCAGCATTAGGGGCTTACTGCAACCATAGGGGGCGCTATCATCTACATCAGTTATCTCTGGAGAGAAGAACGTTTTATTTTGCATCAAATATGTTTTATTTATTTTTTTTTTAGGTAAATGTATTCCATCCTCTTTAATCTAATACCTTTCTGTTCCTCAGATGACCCTTTTAGTATTCACATCGGTACAGTGAAAGAATGGAGCTCGCTAGTAACAATGGACTTGCTGTTGCCCACAATGGACAGATCATTACATTTCATGTGCTACAAAGAAAGAACTCGGACTCATCAGAGAAAAATGTTCTAGCGTTCTCGAGGAAGACCTTCAGTGCCGAGGCTGGACAGTTCGTTGACGCCTCTGGTGGTGAGTACAACGTCCCGAGTTGTAAGTCCGTCCTGGAACTTGCTTGCGTCCGTTGTGTGGCAGATGCCAGAAGCGGCCTTCGGCTTCCATGCGTTTTGCTGAGGACTTGTAAGAGAAAGTCTAGCGGCTTTTTCAGGCTGATCTTGCTGCTTCTCCACTCGTCTAATGAACTGGAACCCTACTCCAAGTTCAAAGTGAACTCGGAAACCATGGACGATCTCACCATAACCGATGGCCCCACCGTTCTGTGGAGACAACAGGAAACTCTCCGTTACGTCTCATCATTAACTTCTGAAGTTTTTACGGCACCAATCAATATTTCCGCTCTTCTTTGGGCTGGCACTGTTGAAGAAGGAACTTGTATTTTGGGGATAACAAGCATGAGATTGGACGGCGAGCATCTAACAAGTTCTTCTCCTAATAGCACTCTTCAAGGGAAGGAGTTTATTTTGTACTGTATTGAAAATCAGAAAGCTGTGCCAGGATCTTGTCTCGTTCCGCACGTATATTCCAGCGTGCTGCGATGCCTTGAAGTTTGTGTGATGCAAAATGTTAATGGCAGATATGAGACATCAGCAATAGCAGCCAGCAGTAAGCAATTGATCTGGTTCCATAATGGAGTCCCTAAGCAGGTCTGCCAGCTTCCGGCTGAAAACCCTTCAAAGTTACAGGTTGCGTATACAAGCCAAGCAGATATATTATGTGTTCTCTCCTCTTCTGGGGATGCCTGCGCAATATGGAGAGATGGATGGAAGGTAAGTGTGAGGATATATAAGATGGATCAGAATTTATTTACCGTACATGTTTGAAAGGGAACCTGTCACCAGATTTGGTGACTATAAGCTGCGGCCACCACCAGTGGGCTCTTATATACAGTATTCTAACATGCTGTATATAAGAGCCCAGGCTGCTGTGTAGAAGGTAAAAATCACTTTATAATACCTAAATGGTCTCTGCGGTGGAGTTGGGTCATATGGGCGTCTCCGTTCTCTGGTGCCGTTGCCTCCTATTTCGGCCATCTTTGTTCTCCTTCTGCAACCTGTGTGCATGACGCGTCCTACGTCATACACACTTGCCGGTCCTGCGCAGGCGCACAGCAATACTTTAAGGCTACTTTCACACACCAGTTTTTTGGCATCAGGCACAATCCGGCGTGTGCCTAATGCAACGGATCCGGCGCAGAATATGCAAAAACGAATGCGCCAGATTCTTTTTTTTTTGACGGATCCGGTATACCTGATCCGTCAAAAACCAGATCCGGCGCATCTGTTTTTGCATCCATTTCGTCCGTTTTTTTTGCCGTATCCGTTTTTTTTTTTTTTTTTTTTTTACAATAAATTGGAGCATGCTCAATTTAAAAAAATGGATCCAGCATCCGCATCCAGTTTTTGACGCATTATGCCGGTCCGGCGTCCATAGGCTTCCTTTGTAAATCACGCCATATCGCGCCGGATCCAGCGCGATGCGTTTTTTTGTCAGAGACAGAAAACATTACAAGAGACATTTCATCCGGCCGCCGCATTAGCCAATTACGCCGGATGCAATGCAAGGCCATCCAGCACAATCCGGTGCTAATACAAATCAATGGGGATAAAACGGATCCGGCGCCGGATCAGTTTTATCTGCTTTTTTCTGGATTGTGCCTGATGGAAAAAAACTGATGTGTGAAAGTAGCCTAATTTGCCCTGCTCAGGACCTCAATGCCGGCAAGTGTGGATGACATAGGAGGAGTCATGCACCCCGGCTTCAGAAGAAGGACGACAAAGATGGCCAAAAGAGGAGGTGTCGGCACCGGAGATTGAAGACGCCCATATGACCCAACTTCACTGCAGCGACCATTTAGGTAAGTATTATAAAGTGTTTTTTTACGTTCTTCACAGCGGCCTGGGCTCTTATATACAGCATGTTAGAATACTGTATATAAGAGCCCGGTGGTGGTGGCCGCAGCTTATAGGCCCCAAATCTGCTGACATACCCCCCCGCAGCGGCTATCTCTCACCATCGCCCCGTACACACATTTAGTGCTTTCATAACCCGGCGATTTTTGCATTTTTGTTTTTTCTTTTGGAAGAAGTTTTTGTTTTTTTTCCCTCGTACACCTAACCGTATGAGGGCTTGTTTTTTTGCAGGACGAGATGTATTCATATTTAAGATTAAAAAAAATTCACAATATTTTGTTGGGGTTTTTTTTTTTTTTTATTTTATTTAACATGTTTACTATACAGTAAAACTGACCTGGCAGCATGATACTGTAGGTTAGTATGATTACACAGATACCAAACACAGGTTGTATGTTTTTTAAGCAGTGAAAAACAAAAAAATTAGCTTGTCACCATTTTCCGTGACCCATAATACTTACAATTTTTGGGATCTGGGGCTTAGTGACGGCTTTTTTTTTTGCGCTCTGAGCTGTTGCTTTTACTGATACCATTTTGGGGTAAATATGATGTTTTGATCATTTCCCTCTGAATTTTATTACGATGTTGTGGCAACAAAAAAAACCCACAATTCTGGTATTTCCATTTCTTTTTCTCACTAAGCTTGTTTACTCGTGGGATAAATTTGTTTTATATTTTGATAGATCGAAGTTCTACACACGCAGCGATTTTCTCCCCCCCCCCCCCCCCTATTTTTTTTCTTCTTCTAGTAATGTTTTAATTTTAATCTGGCTAATGGGGAGTGATTAGAACTTGTGTTTTTTTTATTTTTTCATATTTTTTTAAAACTTTTTTCATTTTTATGGTATTTATTCCTGAAGCTGTGATCATCTGATTGCTTGTACCATATAGAGCAGTGTATCAGCACTCCTATATAGCTAAAATCACGGTCTTCTACAAACACTAGCTTTGGGACGGCGTTCACAGGAGCATTGTAATGACAGGCACAGGGGTCTTTAGCAGACCCCCAGCTGACATGGTAAACCATCGGCGCCCTGTGATCATGTCATGGGCGCGCTGATGCTCATGTGGAATGACGCGGCCCCGTGTTGTCACGTGTTAAATGCCGCTGGATTGACATTGGTATTTAACAGATTAATAGCTGCGGGTGGAGCGGTTAAAGAAAAAGATGTGTGCTCGGTGTTTGAGCTGTTATGATCTGGTCTCCATGGATGATCACAAAAATCCCATAAGCAGAAAAACACAAGAGTAGTTGGAACCTGAGCTGACTGCATTCTCCTATCTGTCAGACCACACTAGAAGTAGCCATGAAGCATTCCTAAACACCTAGATGCCACGTCACAGCCGGAGAAACTTACTACACCTCACAGATAGGTTTCCTCATTTCTATCTTGCCTCAGAGTAGTCCCCAAAGGAATAGCAAGCCCCCAAAATATAAAGCCAACGGTGATGTAAGAAAACACAATAAACAGATAGGAAATATAGATTAGCAAAGGCAAGGCTCGACTTCCTAGATATAACCGTATTGGACAGATAACTGATTGCGACCAGCAGAAAACTCTGAAAAATACCAATCTCCTGATAATAAAAAAATACTGAGACCACACTGACTCTCCCCCACTATATCAGGTACTGTTGTAAATAATGGGGGAATCAAAATACTGAAAAAAACACAGGAAACACAAAAGCGCAAATAATCAAATAGAACAGGGAGAATCTCCCTTTTCTTGCAGTGGGGCCTGCAGAGGAGGAACCCCCATGCTCATCAAAACAGACAATTCCTCTCCTGCAAGAAAACAGACTTTAAGCAAAACAAAAAGAAAAACAACATTTATAACCGGCCCCAGCCAGCAGACACTGCTCTTCTATATAACCCATTCTGATCTGCAGTTGGGCTTCCCAAACTCCCAATTAACTCCCACACCTGTTGAGGCACAGTCAGCTTCACCCCTAGTCCTGACCACCAAAGGAATCTCCAAACCATCACCCACTCGGATGACATTCACAACAGCGAGCCCATGTTAAAGGCAGGGACTCAACCTTTGACATACATGTACATCAAAGGGCATGACATGGTTAAACGAGTTGTCCACTACTCACACAAGGTCTCCCGGGGATCATGTGACAATCTTATGTCATGCTATCCCTGTGGCCAATCAGCAGCAGCTTCACTGTCTCCTCTTTCAGCCGTAATTCACATCCGCAGCTCTCACTTGTTAAGATGACTGATTTGTTTTAAGGAGGGGAGAGTGAGTGGCTTCTGATTGTCCTCATGGATGGTGTAACATAATGTCTCACGAGCCCTGTTAGAGCCAGTGCCGGCACCGCTGGAATGATGCCGGCACTGGAGGTGAATCATTTATTTTAGGAGGAAACCTACTCATTGAGAAGAGTTTGGGTCAGTCCCATACGGTTTTGACCATTGGCCTTTTACTTTTTAACCAGTTAGTGACACAACACTTGCCAGTATAGGAGAGAAATGACGTGTTTAGCAGCCGTTTATAGGTAATCTGCCAGGAGCAAGGAAGATTTATTAAAGTTAATTTGTAGTAATTTTAAAAACAGAAGTCGAAAGGGATGGCGTCATGCCCAACAGCCACCTGACTGGTAGAACCACTGATTAACCGCAGCGTTAAGTGACTGATGACTGGCCTTCATCACTTTGGGTCCGCAGAGTTGTTGGGAGCACCTGTGTGGAGCAGATATTGGTTTATGGAGACAGGTGTGTTTCTCTAGAAGCATCCATTCCCACTACTTAATCTAAATAAAAATCTCAAAACTCTATTAAATCTTTCCTCTGGCTCTGTGTACGGGAGCATATTGGAATTTCTATAGTTACTTTTCCTATAATCTATTCCCTGAATGCCTCATTGAGTCCTGATCACCTGATTTTCTTTTGGGAATGAGGAACTTAAAGGCAATGTGGCACTAGATGTTTTCAGAAGAATCCAACACCATTCTGTTAAGCGGGCTTTACACGCTGCGACATCGCTAGACGATGCTAGCGATGGCGAGCGTGATAGCACCCGCCCCTATCGTTATGCCGATATTTGGTGATCGCTGCCGCAGCGAACATTATCGCTACGGCAGCTTCACACGCACTTACCTGGTCGGCGGCGTCGCTGTGACTGCCGAACAATCCCTCCCTCAAGGGAGAGGGACGTTCGGCATCACAGCGACGTCACCGCGTCGTCACTAAGCGGCCGGCCAATCAAACGAACATCCCGTCCACCTCCTTCCTTCCTCATTGCTGGCGTGTGGCAGGTAAGGAGAGGTTCCTCGTTCCCGCGGCGTCACACATAGCGATGTTTGCTGCCGCAGGGACGAGGATCAACTTCGCCCACGCGACAGCAGCGATTTTTGAAAATGGACCCCCATTTCAACGAGGAATGATTTTGGACGTTTTTGCAACGATCCAAGATCGCTCCTAGGAGTCACACACAAGGAGATCGCTACAGCGGCCAGATGTGCGTCACAAAATCCGTGACCCCAATGAGATCACTGTAGCGATCTCGTAGCGTGTAAAGCCCGCTTTAAGCTATGTGCACACGGCGCTTTAAAAGTGCCCCCTAAAGTGAACATAGTACATGGCAATTTCAAAACTTCAAGATATGCACTTGTATAAATCCTATATCACTTTTTTACCATTTCAGGGTTCCAAAATACATTAAAGAGGTGACGTACTCATTCTTTTTGCTGTTTCCACTCTGAAGCCAACCTCCCTATACTTCACATTATAGACTAAAGGCCGCTTTACACGCTGCAATATCGGTACCGATATCGCTAGCGTGGGTACCCGCCCCCATCTGTTGTGCGACACGGGCAAATCGCTGCCCGTGCCGCACAACATCGCCCAGACCCGTCACATTACTTACCTGCCCGGCGACATCGCTGTGACCAGCGAACCGCCTCCTTTCTAAGGGGGCGGTTCTTTCAGCGTCACAGCTGCGTCACTGAACCACTACCCAATAGAAGGGGAGGGGCGGAGATGAGCGGGACGTAACATCCCGCCCACTTCCTTCCTTCCGCAAAGCGGCCGGGAGGCAGGTAAGGAGAGCTTCCTCATTCCTGCGGTGTCACACGGAGCGATGTGTGCTGCCGCAGGAACGAGGAACAACTTCGTTACTGCTCCAGTAACGATATTTGAGAATGGACCCCCATGTCACGATGAGCGATTTTGCACGTTTTTGCGACGATGCAAAATCATTCATGGGTGTCACACGCAACGGGATCGCTAATGCGGCCGGATGTGCATCACCAATTCCGTGACCCCAACGACTTCGCATTAGCGATGTCGTAGAGTGTAAAGCTCCCTTAAGACATCAGGGTGCAAGAACAACCACAAAGTCGCTTCAGGAAAAATACTGACAGTGTTTTCCTGAAAGAGCTTCACCTGGAAAAACTCTGCGGCCTCGCTATCATCTGCCATATGCTATGGGAGCATAGCTTAATAGTACTTTCTAATAGCTTTCGAAGTATATTGCTGGTAAAATAGTCCAATTTTATTAAATTGGATAAAAGAAGTTATAAAACAGTGCGAACCACTTGCCAAGAGTCATCTGGGTGGTGCCGAAATGGTGGAGAGTCACGGTATCCTCACATTTTTCTTGGTTGACGCCCATCGGACTTCATGCATGATTAGATGTGGTAACCGTCACGGCACACTCTGTTTTGTAATTGCTATTTAGAGATTATAAAGCACAATAAAGAGGTTATAGGCCTCCACTAAAAGAATATTATAAAGTAACACCCCAACCAAAGGAGATTCAGTGTATTACAGCCTAAAGGGGAGCATGCAAGTATTAAAATTCTCTCTTTGGTATTCTATAATCTGCATTATTTTATTGTTCTCCCATATTCTGTTATCTTGTTGTAAGCTTTGTAGAGATCAGTCTAAATTCCGCTTTACACGCAACGACATCGCGATGTCGTTGGGGGTCACGGAATTCATGACGCACATCCGGCCTCGTTAGCAATGTCGTTGCGTATGAAACGCACAAACGACCGTTACCAAACAATTTTACTTACCTTATCGTTGATCGTTGACACGCTGTCCACTTCCCAAATATCGTTGCTGTAGCAGGACGCAGGTTGTTCGTTGTTCCTGCGGCAGCACACATCGCTACGTGTGACACCGGAGGAACATCACCTGCGGCCGCCCGCGACGAGGAAGGAAGGAGGTGGGCGGAATGTTTGTTCCGCTCATCTCCCCCCCTCCGCTTCTATTGGGCGGCCGCTTAGTGACGTCGCTGAGACGCCGAACGAACTGCCCCCTTAGAAAGGAGGCGGTTCGCTGGCAACAGTGACATCGCCGGGCAGGTAAGTAGTGTGACAGGTGTTAGCGATGTTGTGCGCCACGGGCAGCGATTTGCCCGTGACCCACAACCGACGTGGGCGGGTACACTCGCTAGCGATATCGCAGTGTGTAAAGCGGCCTTAATGCAAGTCTAGTCAAGTGTATGTGAACACAATTTACATATTCACTTCTCTCACTTCCCAGTGCATTCACTATCACTGCTGAGAGGTGGAACGGGGTATAGGTGGGGGCAGCAGAGCAAATTCAATTCAGATTTACTATCACGGATTCCAGCACTGAGAGATGGGTGGGGGGAGCGATGAATATGCAGTTTGTATTTACATATGATTGACTATTTACTACCTCACACTGAATTCTATGGGGCTTACAACAAGATAACAGGATAGAGTAAAGCTATTAAAGTTACTGATCCTGAAAGATCTCCTTAAGCCCTATTTAAAGATAACATTAGTGTTGTACTAGAAAATCACCTGACTGATTCCCTTTAAGGGCAGCGTTATATGCATAGGTGACATGAAAAGTGTTTATAATAAATGTATATCTGTGTTTTTACAGACCGCAGCCACTTGGAAACATGTGAGAAATATTCTGGTGGACGATTTTATTGGTATTGGCTCAGATCAAATTCTTCTGCTGTTCAATTATGATCCGAGCGACTGCTCAGAACAGCGGCCATTCACACTCACCAATTGTGGGGACATCAGCTACCCAGTAAGTGTACACGTCCATCCTGTTCTGATGTATCATGTCATGTACTAGTGTGGAGAGCATACAACACCTCCGCGCCTGTCTGTTCAGCCCAACATATTCACCCTGTCCGCCGGGACGCAAAACTGCAGCAAATAAAATACTTTAGGAGCTCAGTCGCTCCTCCATCCTTGCATAAGTCAATGTATATTCTCTTTGTCGTGAATTTACCCTGTATCTTGTTCAATGTCTTTCCATCATAAATAGATAAAATTGCAAAGTGATTATGAAAAACAAGTATGTGTACTTTACATGTCAACTAAAATCCTCTGCGTTCTCAACAACAGATGATGTTTCTTTTGGCGGTTTACTCCTCGTTGGCTCGGTCACCGGCCACCTCTGCAGACTATCGGAAGATAACCATTGTTTTGGGAAGATACCCAGTATTTCCAATCTGTTCTATGGAACTTTACATGTGCTGCTCTGAAGCTGGTGGTGTAAAATGATGGACACTTTTGAGTTCTTTGTGTCAGGGGTTTGTCTGGATCCTGTTTTTAGGGGGATGCAGTAAAAACCCCTTGATTTATATTCCTTGCAGTGTGAACAGGGCCTAAGATATGATTCAGTATCTCAGACAGGAGAGCAGGAGCAGAAACTAAGACTCATGAGGCTGATAGCAAAGGGACAACATATTTATTCTGCCGATTTAAAGAGGACCAACCACCAGGATTTTCCTATATAAAGTAAAGCCAGTGCTATACTGGCACTATCATGCTGATTCTATACATACCTTTAGTCGTGAGATCGGATGTATACTTTCTGAAATATAGACAAAGTTTGTGAATTTCACTGTTATTTGATGAGAGGTGCAATGGAATATCTAATAGATGGGTCGGGTTTTGCTAGTTATTCCCGCTATTCTTTCCTTGCCTGTCCTTCCTCCCCTTATTTCTTCTTCCCTCCTCCATCCCCCTGTAATAACAGAGACAGGGAGAGGAAGGACAGACAGAGTTGGGAATATCTAGCAAAACCCGACCCACCTATTGGATATTCTGTTGCACCTCTCATCAAATAACAGTGCATTTCACATACTTTACTTTCCTGTATTTCAGAGAGTATACATCCGATCTCACAACTGAAGGTATGTATAAAATCATCATGATAGTGCCAGTATAGCACTGGCTTTACTTTATATAGGGAAATCCTGGTGGTTGCTCCTCTTTAAAGCCTAAAGGCCCTGTCACACTCAACGACATATCTAACGATATATCGCCGGGGTCACGGATTACGTGACGCACATCCGGCATCGTTAGCGACGTCGTTGTGTGTGACAGCAAGGAACAACCGTTAACGATGGAAAATGCTCACCAAATCATCCATCGTTGACACGTCGTTCCTTTTCAAAAAATCGTTGATTGTGGAGGACGCAGGTTGTTCGTCGCTCCTGAGGCAGCACACATCGCTACGTGTGACACCTCGGGAACGATGAACTACAGTTTACCTGCGGCCGCCGGCAATGTGGAAGGAAGGAGGTGGGCGGGATGTTACGGCCGCTCATCTCCGCCCCTCCGCTTCTATTGGGCGGCCGTTTAGTGACGCCGCTGTGATGCCGAACAAATTGCCCCTCAGAAAAGAGGCTGTTCGCCGGCCACAGCGACGTCGCTAGGCAGGTAAGTATGTGTGACGGCTCCTAACAATTTTGTGTGCCACAGGCAACGATTTGCCCGTGATGCACAAACGATGGGGGCGGGTACACTCACTAGCGATATCGCAAACCCTTTACAGGCTACACATGAGCTGCAAATTGCCAAAAATATTATTTGGCTCCTAAATGTTTAGACTTAGAACACAAAGGCTGGAGTGAAGTCCTGAGCCTCCAGGTACTTTAGTATTCATTCCTCATGTTTTACATGAGATAAAGCGTGGTTATCCTCTGAATATGCTTCCTAATCACTAAACAGCAGAAATATTGAAGATATGGTGTATCGCGCTATTCCTGGTAAGCGTCCACTGCCCGGCTGCCTGCGCTGTATGTAGGTGACAGGCTCTTATCTGCAGACACTTTATATATAGTACATTATTGTCTCCTCCACTCAATTATCAGATCTGCCCGTGGGCAGCGAGGAGAGAATAACCTGGTCTAGGCCCTGCAGTCGTCTTTCTGTGCAACCATTAGAGCTGTCACCTGTGTCATTACTGTCATATGGCCAATAAAGACAAACATGGGGCCGGTGCAGGAGGACGGCTGGCATTAGCACTTTCCTATCTGCTGCAGATTGTGCAACGCTTCCTCCAGGAGACAAAGACTAATACGGGAGAATAACGAGGGAAGACGTTATGTTCCACGTTATCTTCTTTTCTAATGCAGCGGTCTTGACTTTGAACGGCACAAATAGTTTGAGGTTGGCTAGCCGTTTAACCACTTCCTGTCTGAGCCGTCTTTCACTTTTTAAGATACCATCTTACTAAAGACCAGGGGGCACTCACTGCGAGTGGAAGAAAAGTGATTCTGGCAGCTAAATAGGAAAGGGTTCTTTACAGTTAGAGCAGTCAGACTGTGGAATGCCCTACCACAAGAGGTAGTAATGGCAGATACTATAACAGCTTTCAAAAAAGGGCTGGATGATTTCCTCAGTACACAACATTGTTGGTTATTAGTGACTTGGCGACAAAATATACAGTGTGTGTAGCCATATCCTGTCCACCGCCATTAACTTGAGAACGGCGGCAGCTATAGGCATAGAAGAAGTGTCTAGGTATAGTAAAGTAGCCATGCGCTATGCAATGAAACCACCTATAGCGCCACCTGGTGGAAAACAACGAATCGACACCTTGCATACAGAAATGCTATGATTAGAACGTGTAAAACTCACAAGGCTGCGGACGTGAAGCGATACCTCATGGAGACCTTCCTACAAGTCATTGGGTATGGTGGCTGTGTGGAGTGGCCTCCACGCTCACCTGACCTGACCCCATTGGACTTCCTTCTGTGAGGTCACATCAAACAGCAGGTGTATGCGTCCCCTCCACCAACATTGCAGGACCTACAACGACATATCACAGATGCTTGTGCAAACGTGTCACCTACCATATTGCACAACGTGCAGCAAGACACAGTATGCTGTCCAGAGTCCAGATGTGCATTGCAGCTGACGGTGGCCACTTTGAGCACCAAAGTTAAATGAGCGCCATATGCGTGACCAGCATTCAATGTTTTGGGGGGTCATGGGTTTCATATCATAGCATTTTTGTATGCAAGGTGTCGATTCGTATTGAATTGATGATGCCCTGCAACTTTGTAATTCACTTTTTTTTCTCTATATCGTTCCGTTTTCAAAATAAAAATGCTAACTCCATTGTTTTCCACCAGGTGGCGCTATAGATGTTTTCATTGTGTAGCGCATGACTACTTTACTATACCTAGACACCACTTCTATGCCTATAGCCGCCGCCGTGCTCAAGTTAATGGCAGTGGACAGGATATGGGTGGACACACTGTATAATTGTGGACGATGGTTGAAGTAGATCGACCTAGGTCTTTTTTCAACCTATGTAACTAGGTAACTTTATTTTTATTTATTTATTTTATATTTTTATTTTATTTATAGCTGTTAGTTCCCAATTCGAGTGTTGGGGTGGACGCACACGATCAGGACACGTTGCCTTCTGGACGCAGCATGCCCTCTCCTGCAGAGATACAAGTGCTCTCTGCAGGAAACCGCAGCGTCCTGTGCCCACGATCAGGATTCGGGCTGCTGAGGACTTTGTCTGTGTTCTCGAATCTCTGCAGCATAAATTGACATGCTGCTGCTCGGAAAGCTACGCCTCATGTCCGTTTATGCTGAGGAGAAAAGAAGCACAGTGGGCAGGAGATTTCTATAAATCCCATCCACTGTGCTTCTACTGTACAATGCAGCGATTTGGACTCGGCAGTAACATGCTGCTTCCAAAACGCTGCTAATACTGATTGTGAGCACCAGGGCTGTGGAGTCGGAGTCGGAGCTCATTTTGGTGGAGTCGGAGTCGGTATAAAATGCACCGACTCCGACTCCTAAAATATATAATAAATTGGGGACAGGAGTGCAATGCAGAATGTGCTGAATATTTTACTGAATAATAACATTTAGTATAATGCTTATATTTAAGTGAAAAATGTATTGTAGTACAATGTGAATATCAGACATTTAATTGTTTTTATGATACAATAATCAAGATATTTGGATAGAACATAAAATATTTATTGGAATACAACTTTAGAACACAAAAAACTAATAAATTGTAAATATGTAATATATATATACACAGTGTATATACACACACAAGATATATATGTAATCTACTGTATATTACATAGTGTATTACATATTTACAATTTATTACAGTTTTTTGTGTTCTAAAGTTGTATTCCAATAAATATATTTTATGTTCTATCCAAATATCTTGATTATTGTATCATAAAAATTATTAAATGTCTGATGTTCACATACACATGTTCATGTACTATAATACATTTTTCACCTAACTATAAGCAATATATGTAGGAGCCGGAGCCGGAGTCGGAGTCGGAGTCGGTGCAAGAGAATTTGAGGAGTCGGAGTCGGAGTCGAAGGTTTGGCTTACCGACTCCACAGCCCTGGTGAGCACACACCCTAACAGGATTGGTTGGAGATGGCTGCTCTCTCATTGGTCACAAGTTTCCTCTGAATTATGTAATCAGAAAGGCTGAAGGAGTATACCTTTATAGACAATAGGACTCCGATGAGTCTGGGAAGAGACAATGGTTAATTTCTCTTGATTTAACAAACAATAGGACCCATACGTCTGGCCTAATTATGAACAGTTCACCCCCCACACAAATGGCCAGATGCTGTCGTCACACCCAGCATTATGTTACAACTAGTGAAAAGTGATTAACGGCAATTAGATCTAGCTCTAATCGCTGTAGTTAGTGGTAGGTGCTGCTTGGAGGGGTCTCATCAGTCACTGGCCTCATTGCGTGGTACATCATCACTGGGAGCTTGTATACAGAGACCAACAATAAATCGTCTTTGAAAAAAACGTAATTCTGACATTGTTTTTGGTAAATGTTTTTATAGCGTACATTGTGTGATAAACCTGACATCGCAATATGAATCTAGGGCATAGGAAGCTGAACAAAATGATACCTTGAAATCTGTGATCCGATGTCTTATTCCAGAGATACAGTATCCATATGTTCTCAGTATGTAACTCTGCTGTTAAAGGGAATCTGTCACCAGGTTTTGCTACTTAACCTGAGAGCAGCATATTTAGGGCATGGGAGCCTCATTCTAAGGATGTGTCACTTATTAGGCTGTGTGTTGTAGTTTTCAATACAATCAGTATTTTATCAGCATGAAATTAACACTACAGGACTACATCTGGAGGGCCAGGCAGTCAGGCTAATCTGTGTAACCCCGCCCCCACCACTGATTGGCACTTTGCTGACAATTCACAGCATGCACAGTGCCAATCAGAGGTGTGGGAGGAGTTATACACAGCTCAGAAGTCTCCGCTACATCTACATCAGACAAAACAGGGATTCTATCAAATCTGAACCAAGCAGCCCAGTAAGTGACACATCCCTGGAATCCAGGCTTTCTTGCCTTATGTTATGCTGCTCTCGACTATATAGCCAAAACCTACCGACGGATTTTCTTTAAGATCTCTGGGCTGGACATAGCTCTCCATGAGAATCTTCCACCGGACCTTATTTTAAATGAGAGGGTGCTACTAGTGTGAGACATGTAATGACTGACAGTCGGCTCTGCTGATCTCACTGCAGAGCATTGTGTGATTCTAATTAACACAGTGCAATACAAGTGAATTAAGCAAAGCCGCATATGTCTAGGCAGAATTTTGTCCGGAAGTAAGCAAATCACAAACTTGCGGTCACATGATCGCCCATTCTCACTGCTAATACCGGTGAATCCTAACAGTGGGCACACGCCCCGCACATCGTAAGGATTCTGGAGTTTGTAGTCATATAGAGTGACTGCATACTGTTATCATAAGTCTGGAAAACCTCTTTAATATATTCATTAATATAATTTTTATATTGTGTGTGTGTGTGTGTGTGTGTGTGTGTATGTGTGTGTGTGTGTGTGTGTGTGTGTGTGTGTATATATATATATATATACTAGAAGGTGGCCCGATTCTACGCATCGGGTATTCTAGAATTTACGTATTGTGTAGTTAATGTATGATTTTTGTTATGTATATATATATAGATGTTGTTCTGTGTAGTAACCAAGTGTTTGTGTAGGGCGCTGTACATGTTCTGAGTGTTGTCTGGGTGTGGCGGGGGGTGAGAGCGGTGTTGTATGTGTGTTGCGTTGTTTGTGGAGCGCTGTGTGTCTGTCGCGTTGTGTGTGTGTGTGTTGCGCGGTTTGTGTGGGTGTGGTGTGTTTTGGGGGGAGGTATGTTTTGTGCAATGTGTATGTGCGTATATTTGTGTGTGCCGCGGTGTTTGTGTGTTGGGTGTTGTGTGTGTGCAGCGTTGTCTGTGTGTGTGGGTGTCTGTGTAGGGCAGTTGTTTGTGGTTCCCAGTGTGTGGTGTGTTGTGCAGTGCGCGCGCGTGTGTGTGTGTGTGTTGGGGGGAGGTGTGCACTTCCCATCGTGCTCCATCCTCCATGCAGCGCACTCCCCATCGTGCTCCATCCCCCATGCAGCGCACTCCCCATCGTGCTCCATCCCCTATGCTGCGCACCCCCCATCGTGCTCCATCTCCCATGCTGCGCACTCCCAAACATGCTCCATCCACCATGCTGCGCACTCCCAAACGTGCTCCATCCACCATGCTGTGCACTCCCAAACGTGCTCCATCCGCCATGCTGCGCACTCCCAAACGTGCTCCATCCGCCATACTCCGCACTCCCCATCGTGCTCCATCCCCCATGCAGCGCACTCCCCATCGTGCTCCATCCCCTATGCTGCGCACCCTCCATCGTGCTCCATCTCCCATGCTGCGCACTCCCAAACATGCTCCATCCGCCATGCTGCGCACTCCCAAACGTGCTCCATCCGCCATGCTGCGCACTCCCAAACGTGGTCCATCCGCCATGCTGCGCACTCCCAAACGTGCTCCATCCGCCATACTCCGCACTCCCCATCGTGCTGCATCCCCCATGCTGCGCACTCCCAAACGTGGTCCATCCGCCATGCTGCGCACTCCCAAACGTGCTCCATCCGCCATGCTGCGCACTCCCAAACGTGCTCCATCCGCCATGCTGCGCACTCCCAAACGTGCTCCATCCGCCATGCTGCGCACTCCCAAACGTGCTCCATCCGCCATGCTGCGCACTCCCAAACGTGCTCCATCCGCCATGCTGCGCACTCCCAAACGTGCTCCATCCGCCATGCTGCGCACTCCCAAACGTGCTCCATCCGCCATGCTGCACCAGCATCAGCCTCTCTCCTCCCAGCATCAGCCTCTCTCCTCCCAGCATCAGCCTCTCTCCTCCCAGCATCAGCCTCTCTCCTCCCAGCATCAGCCTCTCTGTCCCCAGCATCAGCTTCTCTGTCCCCAGCATCAGCTTCTCTCATCCCAGCATCAGCCTCTCTCCTCCCAGCATCAGCCTTTTCTGTCCCCAGCATCAGCCTCTCTCCTCCCAGCATCAGCCTCTCTCCTCCCAGCATTAGCCTCTCTCCTCCCAGCCTACCCCAGCCTCAGCCTCCCCCAGCATCAGCCTCTCTCCTCCTAGCATCAGCCTCTCTCTTCCCAGCATCAGCCTCTCTCCTCCCAGCCTACCCCAGCCTCAGCCTCCCCCAGCATCAGCCTCTCTCCTCCCAGCATCAGCCTCTCTCCTCCCAGCATCAGCCTCTCTCCTCTCAGCATCAGCCTCTCTCTTCCCAGCATCAGCCTCTCTTTCCCAGCATCAGCCTCTCTCCTCCCAGCCTACCCCAGCCTCAGCCTCCCCCAGCATCAGCCTCTCTCCTCCCAGCATCAGCCTCTCTCCTCCCAGCATCAGCCTCTCTCCTCCCAGCCTACCCCAGCCTCAGCCTCCCCCAGCATCAGCCTCTCTCCTCCCAGCATCAGCCTTTTCGGTCCCCAGCATCAGCCTCTCTCCTCCCAGCCTACCCCAGCCTCAGCCTCCCCCAGCATCAGCCTCTCTTCTCTCATCCTCCCCATCCCAGCCTTCCCCAGGATCAGCCTCTCTCCTCCCAGCCTCCTACAGCACGCCGTGCTCCTCTGCCGACACTCACAGATCCGATCGCATACACTCACACACACACCCGATCGCATACACTCACACACACACCCGATCGCATACACTCACACACACACCCGATCGCATACACTCACACACACACCCGATCGCATACACTCACACACACACCCGATCGCATACACTCACACACACACCCGATCGCATACACTCACACACACACCCGATCGCATACACTCACACACACACCCGATCGCATACACTCACACACACACTCGATCGCATACACTCACACACACCCGATCGCATACACTCACGCACACACACCCGATCGCATACACTCACGCACACACACATTGACGATATTGCACATACGCGCTCACACTCACAACATCCGGAGATACTACATGCTTCTGGCCATGTGATCCTCCGGCAGGTCCTGGAAGCTCACAGCACAGTATCGCCGCCGAGAAGCAAGCGATATCCCAGGATGTTGTGAGTGCGTGGATGCGATGTGATGTGTGTGTGAGAGTGAGTGTGATCTGATGTGTGTGTGTATGTGTGTGTGTGTGCGTGTGTGTATGTTCCGCCGCTGCAGGACCTTGATGCGCTGGTAACTATGCTACCATGGTTACCAGCGTATCTCGTCCCCCGCTCGCACGGGAGCCCACACCAGCATACGCCGGCCAGCCCCAGCAATGCGAGGGTATGTGTCGGCTGGTTTGGCGGCGTACGCTGATGTGGGCTCCCGGGGGTACAGTACTCACCTGGGAGTCGTGACCGTGTCGGTTCGGGGAATGCGTGGGGGGGGCGGGGCCAGAGCTAGCGTGCATTGCGTGAGGGGGTGGGGCGTGGCCGAGTTGCCAATGCCTGCAGGGTGCCAGGGCGAGAGGCCAATCTGTGGGGGGGGCGGAGCCTGGGCGAGCGGCCGGCCAATCCGTGTGGGGGCGCAGCCTGGGCGAGCGGCCAATCCGTGCGGGGAGGCGGGGCCATGGCGAGCCCAGCGGCCAATCAGCTTTGTGTCACCGTAAGGACACAATTTTGGAGCAAGACAGACAGACAGAATAAGGCAATTATATATATATATATATATATATATATATATATATATATATATATACAGCGCCCACAAGTAGTATTCAACCCCCTGCAGATTTAGCAGGTTTGATAAGATGCAAATAAGTTAGAGCCTGCAAACTTCAAACAAGAGCCGGATTTATTAACAGATGCATAAATCTTACAAACCAAAAAGTTATGTTGCTCAGTTAAATTTTAATAAATTTTCAACATAAAAGTGTGGGTAAATTATTATTCAACCCCTAGGTTTAATATTTTGTGGAATAACCCTTGTTTGCAATTACAGCTAATAATCGTCTTTTATAAGACCTGATCAGGCCGGCACAGGTCTCTGGAGTTATCTTGGCCCACTCCTCCATGCAGATCTTCTCCAAGTTATCTAGGTTCTTTGGGTGTCTCATGTGGACTTTAATCTTGAGCTCCTTCCACAAGTTTTCAATTGGGTTAAGGTCAGGAGACTGACTAGGCCACTGCAACACCTTGATTTTTTCCCTCTTGAACCAGGCCTTGGTTTTCTTGGCTGTGTGCTTTGGGTCGTTGTCTTGTTGGAAGATGAAATGATGACCCATCTTAAGATCCTTGATGGAGGAGCGGAGGTTCTTGGCCAAAATCTCCAGGTAATAATATAGAGATAGACCTGGCTCACTCAACGTGGGGGTGCTCTGGAATAATAAGTCCAATATAACAAAAGAATATATCCGGCACACCACTATGCAAAAGAGGAATCTTGGAATTGGTTTGAAAAAAACATGGATTTATTGTGTATGTACAGGAAAGTCCGTCCAACGTTTCGATCCAAAAGGATCTTTCACAGGGACAATGGGACCTGAGGTATACAAGGGTTGTCAACTCCTATCAGTGCAGGAGGCCATCAAAGTGTACCAGAAGGATGCAAAAGCGGTCTCAGTGTTTCTATAAAGTGATATAGTGCTAAGGGAGTGTCCAACAAGAACGTGCCGTGGTCTTGTGTATAGAAGGGAAAAATCCTATATAGTGCTGACAGATGGGAAGTGAGGTACGTGATTACTGTGGTGAGAAGTGGAACGTGATGGAGTGCATCGGGGAGTTCACGTGGCTAGGGGAACCTGGGATCTCGTTTGTATGCGATAAGATGGGTTTGGCCTTCCTCTTACTCCTCCTTGTCTTCCGCCTGGGTGCTGCCGTGTATCTAAAAAACGAGAAGAATTGGAAGAATAGGACTCGCTATCGGAGCTGGAAGAGGCTGAATATCTGTTATAGTTGGGACGACGCGTAGAGTTAAAGTCCATAAAACGCCAGCGGTAGAACCGATCCTTGGCGTAGTCTTCTTGGTCTCGTATAAACTTCAGTCTTTTCCTTTCTTGCAGAGTTTTCTGAAATCCTGCGATTGTTTCCCTTATCTTCAATTTCAGCTTATCCCATTCTGTGGTAGATAGGGTATTGGAAAGTTGATCTTCTATGGAGTGAATCTTGGGCGTTAATTCGGTGATTTCTTTTTGGAGATATTCTATAGTGAGAACAATAATGTCCATTGAACACTTATTTAGAATACTTTCGTATTTTGTACAGTATTCTGGGTTATCGGAAAAAACCGTAGGGCGTAAAGAAACTCGTAGGCCTCTGGGGATTCTTTGGGCTTTGTGGTATTCCGCAAGGGTACCGCAATGGAGCTCTAGAGCTGTTTGTTTCCTCAGCTCTCTTTCATAGTCCCGCCCGCGCAATTCCTCTGATGGTACTGTTAGAAAGGAAACTGGGACTGTTACCTTGGAGAGGATGTTGGTCACTTGATCTTGATCGTAGGAAAAGGTTGGAAGAGACATTCGTACAAAAATTATTACTGGAGCAGAGGAGCTCAGGAAAAAACAGTCAATAATATAGAGATAGACCTGGCTCACTCAACATGGGGGTGCTCTGGAATAATAAGTCCAATATAACAAAAGAATATATCCGGCACACCACTATGCAAAAGAGGAAGCCTGCAACTGCGTTGGTGGGAAGGTGGATATCCAGTGATGGCGTCATCCACCTTCCCACCAACGCAGTTGCAGGCTTCCGTTTACCCATTCTCAGCCGGCAGCACTGCCATTCCTCCTCTCTGGAAGCATTCCTGCTCTGCTTGCTGTAAGGGAATTCCCCTCAGACAAATTGGATCCCTCCTCTGTAGGGAACTGGTATATGTCTTTCCAACAAAAGCCATTACCTACAAACCAGCCATATACCCAGTGATACGCATTTTACAGTGACCGTCATTGTGCCACTCCACGTTTAATATTAATGCCCTATTTACCAGCAAGGTTCCCCCTTCTCCGATCACGTTATATAAAGGAATTACATTAATGTGACCCAGTCAGTGGCATGATCGGTTTCCCCATCCGACATTGTGTAACTAACATTTTTGGTTCCATTGATCCTGATTTTTCCCTTCTATACACAAGACCACGGCACGTTCTTGTTGGACACTCCCTTAGCACTATATCACTTTATAGAAACACTGAGACCGCTTTTGCATCCTTCTGGTACACTTTGATGGCCTCCTGCACTGATAGGAGTTGACAACCCTTGTATACCTCAGGTCCCATTGTCCCTGTGAAAGATCCTTTTGGATCGAAACGTTGGACGGACTTTCCTGTACATACACAATAAATCCATGTTTTTTTCAAACCAATTCCAAGATTCCTCTTTTGCATAGTGGTGTGCCGGATATATTCTTTTGTTAAAATCTCCAGGTAGGCCGTGCTATCCATCTTCCCATGGATGCGGACCAGATGGCCAGGCCCCTTGGCTGAGAAACAGCCCCACAGCATGATGCTGCCACCACCATGCTTGACTGTAGGGATGGTATTCTTGGGGTCGTATGCAGTGCCATCCAGTCTCCAAACGTCACGTGTGTGGTTGGCACCAAAGATCTCGATCTTGGTCTCATCAGACCAGAGAACCTTGAACCAGTCTGTCTCAGAGTCCTCCAAGTGATCATGAGCAAACTGTAGACGAGCCTTGACATGACGCTTTGAAAGTAATGGTACCTTACGGGTTCGTCTGGAACGGAGACCATTGCGGTGGAGTACGTTACTTATGGTATTGACTGAAACCAATGTCCCCACTGCCATGAGATCTTCCCGGAGCTCCTTCCTTGTTGTCCTTGGGTTAGCCTTGACTCTTCGGACAAGCCTGGCCTCGGCACGGATGGAAACTTTCAAAGGCTGTCCAGGCCGTGGAAGGCTAACAGTAGTTCCATAAGCCTTCCACTTCCGGATGATGCTCCCAACAGTGGAGACAGGTAGGCCCAACTCCTTGGAAAGGGTTTTGTACCCCTTGCTAGCCTTGTGACCCTCCACGATCTTGTCTCTGATGGCCTTGGAATGCTCCTTTGTCTTTCCCATGTTGACCAAGTATGAGTGCTGTTCACAAGTTTGTGGAGGGTCTTAATTAGTCAGAAAAGGCTGGAAAAAGAGATAATTAATCCAAACATGTGAAGCTCATTGTTCTTTGTGCCTGAAATACTTCTTAATACTTTAGGGGAACCACACAGAATTCTTGTGGTTTGAGGGGTTGAATAATAAATGACCCTCTGAATAAACTTTTCACAATTTAAAAAAAAAAAGAAAAAAAGAAATAACATTCTTTTTTGCTGCAGTGCATTTCACACTTCCAGGCTGATCTACAGTCCAAATGTCACAATGCCAAGTTAATTCCGAATGTGTAAACCTGCTAAATCTGCAGGGGGTTGAATACTACTTGTAGGCATTGTGTGTGTGTATATATGTATATATCTGTGTGTATATATATATATTTATGTATGTGTGGATATAGATATATATAAAATATATATATTATTATTATATATGATACTCTATATATTACACTAAATTTGCATTATTGTGCTTTATTTCAGGCTGACCGCATAGATGACGATGTCGTTGGGTTTCAGGAAAATCACTTTCTCATGTTACCGACACTGGAAGCCAGATTGCAGGTTTAATTTTCATAAAGGGGCTTTATAGTGTTAGTGGATTGCAGGACATATCGGAAAGCCGAGCAGAAGTTACCACAACTGTTTATCTCCTTCAGATTCCCATCAGTCCTATTTGCAGGGCTGGAGATTGTGGCCATAGCACTTGTTACCTCTGATCATTATTGTAATTCTTCACTTGCCTGAATTAGCCTAAAACATATAGAATTTAGCTGCTTCATTTTGGTTATGTAAGGAGCTCAGGTCCTTAAATGCCATATGGGGCACTTTTCAGGCTAATATAGTTCCAAAGCTGTGCTGAATTCCCGGCCACCTGGAGAAATGCCTACGCAGCTTCAGTCACCTCTCAGTACACTGTGAGCAGCAGCTATAAATACATCCTGGCACATCGGCTGACAGTCATCTTTGTACTGACAGCGGTCAGTCAATGCACTGAGCGATGACTGAAGATGCTTCAGATGCACCTCTATGATTGAAAGCCGGAGGCTGCTGGGAGGAATAAAGTTCATTTCCTCCCAGAAGTCAGGCTCTCAGTACTGCCACACTGTACAGCTTTGGAACACTATTAATGTACAGATTAACCCAATATCTTTATGTAATAAGGGTACTTTACACGCTGCGATATCGGTACCGATATCGGTAGTGAGCGTACCCGCCCCCGTCGGTTGTGCATCACGGGCAAATCGCTGCCCCTGGCGCACAACAGTACTAAGACCCGTCACATGGACTTACCTTTCCTGCGACGTCGCTCTGGCCGGCGATCCACCTACTTTCTAAGGGGGCGACTCATGCAGCGTCACAGCGACGTCACAAAGCAGCCATCCAGAGGGGCAGAGATGAGCGGCCGGAACATGTCGCCCACCTCCTTCCTTCTTCATTGCCGGTGGATGCAGGTATGGAGATGTTCGTCGTTCCTGCGGTGTCACACACAGTGATGTGTGGTGCCTCGGGAACGACAAACAACATCGTACCTTCAGCAGCAACGATATTTTGAAAAGGAGCGACGTGTCAACGAGCAACGATTTTTCACATTTTTGCGCTCATTGATCATCGCTCCTTGGTGTCACACGCTGCGATGTCGCTAACGACGTCAGATGTGCATCACTAACACCGTGACCCTGGCGATATATCGTTAGCAATGTCGCAGCGTGTAAAGCACCCTATAGTGTTTTGGGGACGTGGCAGGTTCCCTTTAAAGCCTTTGGAAAAGAATATCTTTGCAAATGTTAGTGATTGCCTTTGATGATTAAAATTGCACTAAGTTTTAGTTTGCAATTTCCATTCCTTAATTACCGTAGTTTTCAGACCCTTTCATTCGCAGTTTGCAGCTTGATCCAAGTTTTAGGTTTTTCTCTTGTTGGACTGTCTCTTAATGAAGAATTCTTATAAATTCTCCCTAATATCTGCTGAAAAGAAAGTTATGGATTAAATGTGAAGGCACAATCCATGGAGTGAATGGTGATGGTCACGGATCTGCTCACCTTGTATTCTGTGCCACTTACAGGCAAATGTACTTTCCCTTGAAGACCTGCAGCGCCACATACAAGTCCAGGAGGGAGTGCTGGAGTCCTCTTGCGATGCGTTAGTGCACATGTCTCTGGGCGTGGAGACTTCTGTTCCCTCTGCTGGGAAGGTACGATAACACTTTGATTTTCTGGGAGGCGTGAGATGTAGATTCCTATGGTAAAAATATCCATCCATGTAAGGGTGTATCCACACGTGAAATATTAGCTGTGTTATTGATGCTTTTTTCTGCACAGTTTTGCAACGAAAAACTGAAGGATTGTCTACTACTAGCAAAATGAGTAAAGGACCCGTCACACACGAGATCGCTAACGAGATCGTTGCTGCGTCACCGTTGCCAGGACACAGCCGCGATCTCGTTATGTGTGACACCTACCAGCGATCAGGCCCCTGCTGTGAGGTCGCCGGTCGTTGCTGAATGGTTGGGACCATTTTCTTCAAAGGCGATGTCCTGCTGGGCAGGATGCATCGCTGTGTTTGACGGGGAAAAATGCAAGTAAAAAACGCGTCAGAAAGGGAAGGAATTTTCCTGCCGACCCATTAGTATGTGCAGCAGATGTTTCTAATGCAAATACTGAACATGTGCACATACCCGAATTGTTTTTTTCTGTAACTAAAAGTTTACAATGTTTTATGTTTTGAACACTGCTCTCATGGTGCATTAATGGTACTTGTAAAAGTATAATGTGGAAACCCTTTTAAAGCACCACTCCAGCTTTTATTTGTTTTGGGTTTTTTTTCAATGCTGGAGTGACGCTTTAATTCTAAGCCTCCTGCCTACTGTCATATTCTCCCCTTCTAGTAGCTTCACCTTCTACCAACACCGCTCCCACGACGCCATCCAGTGACTAACTTATGGCTGGCCAGTAGTGAGAAGTTACATCACAAGCTCCCAATGCATCTCTAAGAGAGCCAGAATGAGGCTCTCATAGACTTCTATTGAGCTGTGACTTCCGGCGCTCTCCATGAAACAATGGAGGTACCAGCAAGTCGCAAATCACAGGAGCCCACCAAAAGTGGCAGAGATAGAAGATGAAGCCGCCAGAAGGTGCATATAATACAGTTGGCAGGGTGCTTAGACTTAAAGTGCCACTCCAGTGGTTAAAGTGCATTCACCATATGTACATGTTTTCCATTGTAGAAAGTACTTTTCTGATACTAACTAATCTCCGTGTACAGATAAGAATCCTCCCACAATTACACTTATCGCCTATCCACAGGATTAGTGGTAGGTTTTTGACCATCCGAGGTCCCATTGCAGGGACGTCTACCAGTCACAAGAACAGGAGCTGTCTTTGCTGTCCTACTGGCAACACATGGAGTGGCAGTGCGCATGTGTGACTTTTGTGCCATTCCAAACTGGGGAACACAAAACCCAAATTCTGATGATTGATGGAACCTCCAACTGCCGTATCAGCAACTTATCACCTATCTTGTGGAAACATGATGGCTTGTCATTGTTGGACTTGCAGTACTGGCCGCTGCAGTTCCAGGTGTCTTTTCTCACTCATATGTCGCTCGCCCGGGAAGTACCGGTCACCCGCTGTGATGGGCCCCATCGACCTCGGATAAGTTTGGAAAGTTTCCTTTCTAAGAGTTGCTCATCCAGTGGCGAGGAACCCGGGCTGAGCGTCCCGCTCCACGCCTCAGGCTCCGTAAAAGAAAAAAAAGGAAGAAGGTGAGGTTGGTGACGTGTCACCAGAACAGATGTCCCGGCTAGACTGACTGCAGAATTGTGTAAGGTTGCTCCTAATTCTACCCCAAGTGGAACCCGCCCCCCAGGTGGTTGTCCTAGTGACCGGGAAGTCCCATGCTTCGTGTTGGCCACCCCCAGCCTACCCTAGTCCAGCTCCCCAGTGAGAAGTCTCCTAAGGTGTATGTAAAGTGTGAATGTGGAACACCGGTGATTAACCCCCTTCTTACCCGAGGCGAATACCGCACCTTAAATGAGGTGCAGTACGTTGTGGCGACTGGTGCCGCAGGGGAGCCACGCATCAGCTGATTAGAGGCGACTAATAGATTTTATGTATCGGTCTTTAATGACAGGTTTCTGTTGCCATTATAGTACTGTACAGTGTAAATTCCAATAGGCTTGACAAAAATATCCTACCTATTGCACACCTATGTGTCTCCATGGTAACAGACTACAAACAAAACTCCATGTAGTCTGACCCTGCGGACATCCTCTCTACTTTTGTTTTTTGTTTTTTTTTCAACTAACATAGCTAGTATATTGAGTGTCACCAAAAGTAGGGGGCAGATGTAAAAAGGTGTAACTGCAGGATCGGACTACAGAGTGTTTGTTTCTATGTTCATAGACCTACAAAGGTCTGCGGAGGAGTTTGTAGGTCGGAAAAGAGGGATATTTTTAAATAAGACTATTTACGAAGTTGCTTAATTTGTTTGTTTTTATATTTTGGATGAATTTCATCAAGGTCAAAAACCTTTTACTTTTTTGACAATGGAAAATATCAGCTTTTCATGCGGCGTACAAATGTGTTAATAGTGTTCATGAGGTACTATATGATTTTTGTTACAGGAAGGCCTTGTCTCGCTGTGGGATGATGTAGAAGATTGTCCTCATCCCCCCGCTGCAGATGGCTCTCCCCCTGTCCGCTCAGAACAGCTGGTCGAGGCGACATGGCATTGTGTGGTTGATGATTTACTGGTGGTGGGTGTGAGGCTGAAATCTTCAGTGCTAGAGTACGTAAGCATTGTAGGTCGTCATCTTCTGTACATACAACAAAATGCATCCTGGAAAATTACGTGTCTAAAATGCCAAATTTTAATGTTGCGTACATAGATGCAAACAATAAAAAGTAATCAGTTCCTGTCAGTCGGCCCAAACCATCAGTAAGTGATAGCGTATCCATCACTTCAGTGGAAAAATCTCTTTACAAGTTGTAATTGCCATTTTATGAAGGGTTTAGATGTTACGGTTTATTTTTGTTGATCGGTGGAAGTCTAGGTCTTTTATAAAAGGGCAGTTACGCTTTAAAGGGAATTTGTCAACAGGTTTTTGCTATCTCACCTGACAGCAGCATGATGTATGCAAAGACCCACTGAGTTCAATGATGTATGACTTAGATTAGTGGCTGCAGCCGTTCTAATACAGTGAAAGATTTGAGATTTTGTATGTAGCAGTGCTGGCAGAGCTGCCCCCGCCCACATCAGGCTTTCAGTGCTAATTTCCATAGACAGAAGCTGCTAATTACAGAGGGGGCGCAGAGTTGGGCTATAACTCACCTACTGCTGAGACCCACTAATGATAAAGGCAAGAGGCTTAAAGTCTTTACAACAAATAACGTACTGGGCACGTCATGGATCGTGTCAGATTACTCCCTGCCTGCCTTTAATTGTCGCTGCTCTGGACCCGCGGCGCCATCTTATGACCACAACTTCTGACTTGCTGGAGGTGAGAGGTTATGTCACCTATGTCATGCATCTCCGAGAGTCAGAACGAGGCTCTCATAAACTCGTATTGAGGAGTGACCTCGGGTCACTTTACAAAAACACTATAACGACCTGGCAGGTCACAAATTGACGGGCACCATCCAGAACGACGCCGATAACAGGTGAAAATGGCTGAGGCTGAGTACTTGGGGCAGGGATCATAGAGTAAAAGCACCACTCCAGCGGTGAAAAAATAAAAAAGCTGGAGTGGTGCTTTAAGTTACACTTTTTTTAATCCAAAAATAGTTCCGTCTACAGTGTTTTGATTTGCCATTAAAAATACTTCCAAAGGGAAGCAAGTGGATCCCGATATAAATTAATGGGATCCGTTAGGAAATGGATCCTTCATAGCTGTCATGGCTGCATGAAGGGAGGATAAGACGCCTTTGGGGAAGGTGGTGGCATACTTTCTGGCTGGATCTAGCATCAGATGTGAGGAGACGCCGCTGCAGGCTGGAGTGGACAGTAGCCTGATACCTTTTTTTAGTCCTGTGTACAGTTCTCATGCAGAGTAGTTGCAGCATGAATGAAATATAAAGGAACATTATGTTATGGAAGACTAATCATCTTTAGGGAATGATGTTATTAGAAATAATCTTGCGTAACGTTATGGTGCAATCAGACAGGATAATAGCAGAATCTGACAACAGAAAGAGAGTGCCCAATAGTCCAATATACAAAGATAATAGCGGGGACTAAAACTTAACTTTTAATATATAATCAATAAAATCGATATTAATTTTCATAATAGTGCAGTAAAAGATTAGTGCCAATTTGGCTACATATTAGAATGATCTCACCCAGATGTTTTCCAAGGGTAAGAAGACCCACCGATCCAGAGTTGGTCACAGGCTGGAAGAACCAGTTTACTTGGACACATAGGTTTTCTACCTTTCTGATCCCTGCCACTGCAGGTTGATCAGTCTTGTGGTCCCTGCCATTGCAGGTTGATCATTTGTTTTTGGTCTCCCCTGAGGAACTGTTGCCATTTAGAGGGAAACTCGTCGGGAGGCCGTTCTTGTTTGTTTTTGCATGGTTGCGGGGCAGACAGCTCATTTGGGTGCTGCCCTTGTCAGGACGGAAGCACAATCACGGGGCACGACAGGGGTTAGTACATCATCTCCCAACGCCTTACCCCGGTTCTTCCAGCCTGTGACCAACTCTGGATCGGTGGGTCTTCTTACCCTTGGAAAACATCTGGGTGAGATCATTCTAATATGTAGCCAAATTGGCACTAATCTTTTACTGCACTATTATGAAAATGAATATCGATTTTATTGATTATATATTAAAAGTTAAGTTTTAGTCCCGCTATTATCTTTGCAATCAGACAGGGCCGCGTATGAGTGTTCAATTATCGGCCTATTTAAACATGCCGGGGAGCAGGTAACAAACGAGCAGAATGTTTTGTTCATTGATTGATATACAAGGCAGTAAACAATCGACTTGTATGCAGTCGATCAGCGCTCGTTAGGGTGCATTAAAGGGCTGAAGTCAGCACATCTAAATGCAACGTTGGTATATTTTGTTTACAATATGTTTTATAGCCTCCCCTCAAGATTGAAAGTTAAAGGTAATCTGTCAGTAGGTTTTTGCTACCTCATCTAAGAGCAGCATAATATAGGCACAGAGGCCCTGAGTTTAACGATGTATCACTTAGATTACTGGGTACAGCCATTCTGACACAGTGAAAGATTTTAGATTTTGCATGTAGTAGAGCTCTGGGAGTTGCTCCCTCCCCACACCAGGCTCTCAGTGCACATTTCCACAGATAGAAGCTGCTAATCACAGATGGGGGCGGACTCGGACTTCAACTCACATGCTGCTGAGATCTACTAATGGTAAAGATAACAAGCTTAAGCTAACACTGCAGGTAAACAAAAAAAGACTGTAAAGCTGGAGTCACACACAACCACAGCGACAACGACGTCACTGTTACGTCACCATTTTCTGTGACGTAACAGCGACCCTGAAAGTCGTTACATTATCGCTATTTAGCTGTCAAACATGTAGTTTTAAACAATGACGGAGCAGCGATCTAAACGACCTCGACGGTCGTTGGGACGTGTCACATGCGTCGCTGTGCGACTTCTCAGACGTTGATAGAGGCGTGGTGTTTACCCCTTTGCTTTGCCTTTTTCACGCCCCTCTGTTCCGATTGGTGGAAGAATACAACTACTATAATACGGCTCCTATATACAAGACTACTATCCTATATACAACAATTTGAGAAGACAAAGCATACCTACCTTTTCAATCACTGTAACGCCTTCAGCAAGTTACCCAATCGGAACGTTGTTGTGACCACCAATCGGAGTCATGGGGGCATTGTAAAAAAACACCGCAAAAACACGCTCTTTTCCTGCCTTCAGTCTGATGTCACTGCCTTCAGCGTCGTCGCGACCGTCGCTGCTACTGTGTCAAACACAAGGATGCATGTGGCGCAACGGGATAGCAGCGATCAAAAAATGAACTGGGATATTCAAGAGCGAGCAGCGATCTCGCAGCAGGGGTCTCATCGTTGTTATGTGTCACACATAGCGACGTCGCTGTTACGTCACAGAAAATGGCGACTTTGCAGTGACGTTGTTGTCGCTGTGTGTGACACCACCTTTAGATAACAGATGCAAGGCTGAAGTCTCTATTTTAACTATTGCAGCATGCTATCTTCATGTTACATTGCAGAAACCTGCTGACAGAGTCCCTTTAAATGTTTAGCTCATATATATAGAAATATAGCACAGTGAATTCAGCACATCTAAATGCAATGTTGGTTGGTATATTTTGTAACAAATTGTATCAAAGCCTCCACTCAAGATTGAAAGTTAAAGGGAATCTGTCAGCAGGTTTTTGCTACCTCATCTGAGCGCAGCATTATGTAGGCAAAGAGGCCCTGAGTTCAAGGATGTATCGCTTAGATTAGTGGCTGCAGCTGTTCTGACAGAGAGAAAGATTTTAGAATTTGGATGTAGCAGAGCTCTAAGAGCTGCCCTGCCCACATCATGTTTTCAGTGCACATTTCCATAGACAGAAGCTAAGCTGCTAATCACAGAAGGGGGTGGAGTCAGAATACAGCTCAGTGCTGCTGAGACCCACTAATGATAAAGATAACAAGCTTAAGCTAACACTGCAGGTAAAAGACTAAGATAACAGATGCAAGGCTGAAGTCTCTGTTTTAACTATTGCAGCATGCTGTCTTCAGGTTACATTGCAGAAACCTGGTGACAGTCCCTTTAAATGTTTAGTTTGACTATACAGAAAACTAGTACAGTGAATTCCGATGATCCTTGCCATATTTCATGAAGTGCCTGTAGAGGAGCTGCCGACGACTCGCCAGGGTAGTTTTTCGTCAATCTAGCACTGGATTGACTGTTAAGATGCCAGACTCAAAAAATGTAACAGATGAGAAATGCACGTGACAGTTACCTATATCCCCATCACTCTGGATTCAGCCTGGATTCTCTTTGTGTCAGTAAATTCTGCTTGTGTGTCCATGTTGGGAGATGTACGCTTGTTTACAGTGCTGTTCTGCTGTTTTTCACAGAACGCTGAGTGACATCGGCTTATCCCTTATAATGGATGGAGACGTGGCTTCACCCTCCCCAGTCACCAAGTGTCAAACTAATGTGCTAAAATTGGCCATCAGTTCTTCCCAAGATTCCCGTCCGATCCGCCACACAGAACCCTCAGCAAAGAGACAACGGCTCGACCTCCACAGCACGGCCGCTCTTACAGGGGAGCGCTCCCAGAGACCCTGCCCTCCGTCCTATCAAGATGATTTGGAGCGCACAGTAACTGCTGTCACCGAGCTGTCTCCACTGCTGGCACGTAATCACACCGCGTGTGCGCTGCTGCTGCACGCCAGGAGGAAAACTCAACCTGACTGTTTACTTAGAGGCGAGAAGCTGATTGTACCATGTGGGAGCGTTTCTTTAAGCCTTGAAGATGTTTTAAAAGGAAAACGTACAATAAATGTATTTGAACACTGTCAAGGTAAATTTATAAGATTCAAGAGAAAACATCTCTAAATTATTCAGCAGTGCGAAGGCACAAAGGTTTCCTGGGTTTATTATTCACAAGTTTCGGCGAGAACTCTAAAAAGTTTTCACTTGAATTTTAAATGGATGGAAACAAATGCAATTTAGATGAGATATAAGCAGCAGGGTGGCTCAGTGGGTAGCAAGGGAGGCTCGGTGGGTAGCACTGTTATTTTGTGGAACCCGAGTCCTTAGTCTACATCTGACCAGGACGATATCTGCAAGAAGATTGCATGCCGCCCCCACCTAACATAGTTGTTCTTTACTTTCCCCCTGACAATCAAAATGGGAATGGAGTCCTATGAAAACGATCCGGTCATCTAGACGAGAGAGAGAGAAATTAGACTGCTTGCAGACCAGCAGTTAGGCCCTGTGCGCACTAGAAAATGGAATTTTCTTAAGAAAATTCCACAGGCTCTCAAAGATTTCTGCACCTGCAGGAAAAAAACGCACCAAATCCGCACTGAAATCCGCAGGCGTTTTGGTGCAGATTTGGTGTGGTTTTTCCACAGGTTGTTCCCTGCGGTATTTCGCAATTACATTAGTGAAATCCCGCAGCTACTTGTGGAAAAGAAGTGACATGCAATTGTTTTTGCTGCGGGTATCCCGCAGCAAATCCTGCGGCTGTTAAAATCGGCCTAGTGCGCACAGCATTTTTTTTTCCCATCGGATTTGCTGGTGAATCACTGCAGAAAGGTTAAGAACATTTTCTGCAGCGAAACATGCAGCAAATGCGCGGTAAAATCCAGCTAGCGCACACAGAGCCTTAATGGTTCTTTACCTCTTATTTTTTTTTTATAAAGTATTCCGCTCTCCAGTCTTCCAAATTCCTAATTGCTGGGGTAGGATATTCCTTTTTGAGTGACCGTTTAGGCTAGCCGCATTGTCTCGCTGCTGGTCTGAACTGTGCACTCACAGAAGCGCAGAGGGTTTACGAGTAGAGATGAGCGGACCCATGGAAGTTCGATTCAGTGGGTGCAGGAAGACTTTTAAAAAAGTTCGGTTTGGGACCCAGACTTGACCTGAACCCCAGTGGAAGTCACTAATTGGGCAATTCGGGTCTCTGTCCACATGCAGCCAGCTATATACAAATCACTCCTTGGGCAGGTAGGGGGGCAGGGGTTTTCCTTTTTTTTTTTTTGCGGGGGGGGGGATGGGTGTCCATGCTGCATCTGATCATGATGTTACCCCCAGTGTGAGCGGCTCGCACTGGGCTGAGCACCGAGCGTACCCGAGCACAGCGATGGTTGCATACATAAAGCAACCAAACTCCGAACGCAAACCCTGTTTTTTCTTTGTACGGTCTGTGTTTGGTATTAAATTTGAACACCGAACCTTGAGTTCGCTCATCTCTCTTTTGGAGCTAACCCCACGCTCCAGCAATCCGGGCCGGCTTTACAGCAGTGCTTACAAGCTCATTATAAAACAGTGTGGTCTAGCTAGTGGTGGGCGTCTCCTTGACGAAGAGCAGTGAATAATAAAATAAAGAAATAAAGATTTTGGATAGAACAAAACATTTTATTAATAAATACTTTTCAAAGTTACTTGTTTTTGCAAGTACTTTCTAAACCAACCCATTTTAGAAAATTAGTCACCAAAAAAATCTTCGTTGGTAATAACTTGTTTGGCAACGCTACCTTATGATTAGTTGTGGGGTTTTTTTTAAGAGGTTTGTTTTGAACATAGGAGGACCGCACTGGAACGAAATTTAAAATGAACCTGTCCGGTGCAATATGCACCCAAAACCACTGGAGCATTAGATCCTGCATTCATGCCGCCCTCTTAGCATGTTAGCATGCACACAGATTTCTGCAGACAAACTAAAGGCCGCGTTACAGGCTACGACATCACTAGCAATTGCTAGCGATGTCGAGCGTGATAGCACCCGCCCCCATCGTACATGCGATATCGTGTGATCGCTGCCGTAGTGAACATTATCGCTACGACAGCGTCACACGCACTTACCTGCTCTGCGACGTTGCTGTGACTGGCGAACCACCTCCTTTCTAAGGGGGCGGTTCGTTCAGCATCACAGCGACGCCACAGCAGCGTCACCGAACCGCCGCCCAATAGAAGCGGAGGGGCGGGGATGAGCGGCCGGAACATCCCGCCCACCTCCTTCCTTCCTCATTGCGGCCGGCTGCAGGTAAGGAGAGGTTCCTCGTTCCTGCGGTGTCACACGTAGTGATGTGTGCTGCCGCAGGAACGAGGAACAACTTCGTACACCGAGCAGCAGCGATATTCGAGAATAGGGGGGCATGTCACCGATTAGCGATTTTGACCATTTTTGCGATGATTCAAAATTGCTCATAGGTGTCACACGCAAAGACATCGCTAAAGCGCCCGGATGTGCGTCACAAATTCTGTGACCCCAACGAGATCGCTTGAGCGATATCGCAGCGTATAAAGTGGCCTTTAGATGGCATCCTTGAGCAGGCCTCCAGCTATCATGATAACCTTTTAACACCCTGCAGTCGTGCTGCAGAAGGAGCTAATGGAATCTAATGTATGCGTGCAGGGACAATTGTGCCATTGACATGTTGGTCACTGCTTGTTACAGAAAGATGCTGGCTGTGTGACACAGCCTGTATCTCCCTAATATGCTGCTGGACAAGCAAGGAGTTAAAGGGTATTCATAACCTATATCTTCAGGAATGCATTATTTTAAAAGTTCTATTATGTACAGCTGGTTGCATAGGTTACCAGTCAGTATATCAGAGGTGGCCAGTTTCTTAGGCAAGGTGCGCAGTACTTACAAGGTCTTTGCTATAGAGTTTGGAAGCGCTGCTGTGAAGCTGGCCTTGATCACTGCATTCTTATAAACTGAAGAAAACAAAAAATAAAATATGGCTACAAAGAATATACTAAAATATTGTCTTTTTTTTTCTTCTTTTTGTATATAAGGATCCTGGAGTCTGGAAGATATTTTTGCTGTTCTCTCAGCATTTAAGAAGTGTTCTCTTCATATCTTGTCACAAGATTACACGATTCCAACAGTAACTGAATGGATGAGGGCTCATATGTATGGAGAGCCCCTAAGACAAATGCCGGAAATGATGGTGTGTAAGAAAGATGGATCTCTTCATGGGACTCTCCTAACCTGGAATCCTAAGACGCCGTGTGAAGGAACCCTCACTGTGTATTATAGGTAATCCTGAACGCAAAGCTCATTCATTACTGCACATCATTCATGATCACATCCCCTAGTAATATTGTGCTCCACAAACTTTTGATTAGGTAATAGCAAAAAAAAAGCATAAGGCACGAGACTTTCATACCTGACTCTATAAACATGTAGCAAACTTTCGATTTTGCAATTTACTTTTTCTCCTCGTTTTCCAAAAGTCATAACTTATATATTTCTGTGTCATAGTCGTATGGGAGGCTTTTTTTGGGTGTAAAGCTGTAGTTTTTAATTATATCATTTGAGGGTAGATACTCTGAATTTTTTTTGGGAGGGGGGAGTCGGCAGTCACGAAAAAAGGTAAATTTGGTATTTCAACTTTTTTTTTTTTTTTTTATACATGCCTTATGGGTTATATGATTGTATACTTTGATAGATTTAACGTTTACAGAAGTGGCAGTAATGAGTATGCTTCTTGTTTGTCCATTTTCAAATAAGAAAAATAGGAATGATTTTGAATATCTTTTAGTTTATTTTTTATAAAACTTTTTTTTTCTACTTTACTGCATGTATATTTTAGTTTTCCTTCAAGAGTCAAACCTGTATTGTTTGATCTCTAGTATTGTACACTGCAATGTTTTAGCATTGTAGTATGTTGTGAAAATTATGGTCTCTGAAGGTCTCAGTCTATGAAGCATTGCGTATGCTTCACATGAGTACAAAGATGCCTACTACAGGTAGCCTTTAGCAGGCCCACAGCTGCCATGGTAATCCTTTGGCACCCTTTAGTCGTGACATGGGTAGGCAATTGTGTCTTCAAAAAGACACCCAAGCAGGGTAAGGGTAGGATCGCTTACATGTCCCTTTCAAATTAATAGTAGCCTTTAAATGGTTAAAGAAGCAATTGGGGCCAGCTTTGATCACTGCTGATAAAGGTAAGTGTCGGCTGTGTAATACAGCCAGCACCTGCCCTGTATGCTGATTCAGATTGGTCAGTGCAGTTACAGCAGCTCCAGCTTTCACACTCCTAGCTGACCCTTCAGACTTCAGAAAGTAGAAGGAAATATATCACAAGAAGGTATATCACACTTTGACCCAGTGACTAATACACTTTAAGTGTCACGGGAGGGGATTTTCAGGTTTTTGGAGTATTGGTTTAGGATTGATTGTGGGATGTTATAAATAGAGATGAGCGAACCCGAGGTTCGGTGTTCATACCAAACACAGACTTTACAAAAAAAACAGAGTTCAGACACTTTACATATGTAAATCACTCACGCGAGCATCACTGTGGTTTGGTACAATCGGTGCTCAGCCCAGGGCGAGCCGCTTGCTGTGTTTGAACGGCTCACACTGGGGGTAGCAACAGCATGATTGGACGTGGTGTGCACCAAACAAAAAAGTGGGGAAAAAAAATATGGAAAAACCACACTCACCCGGCCCCGGAAGGGATCTGTTTATGGCTGGCTGCTTGTGGGCCCAGACCTGCACTGCCCAAATTATGACTTCCGTTGAGGATAAGATCCAGTCCAGGTCCCAAACCGAAGTTTGTATGAACCTGCCGAATCGAACTTCCACGGGTCCGCTCATCTCTAATTATAAAATGTGCTCAATAGAATCCCAATCATCAATTTTGTCACTTATAGACTGAGCAGGAAACTTGTCCAAAAAACTATTTTAGATCAATTTTCTAAGTTTCTGATACAAAAAAATAGAAAATAAATCCGTGAAGCGGTTGTGGCATTAGATTAGAGGCTTGTGGATAGCGGTTCACCTTGGAGTTAGCTGCGGCGCCGTATCTTCATTATCATGGACGGATTGTTTATTTTCTGTGATCCAGAGAAGAAAGAGCAAAACTTCAGTGGATTTTAGTGACAAATAAAAGGGTCTTTATAGTTTGTATGAAAACTTTTCTGAGCCAGCTGCCAACTGGAGGCCGGTGCTAGTAATCAGCAGGGAGGACGCGCTCATCGATCACCATCTGCCAAACAAAAACTGTCTGGTAATAGAAAGTATTACTTTTTTCTTATTATTTCTCTTCTTAACATTCAGTCTTAGTATTTAAAATGTAAAAGGAAATCTAAATATACCCAGGCTGCATTCACACCTGCGGCGTGTCTTTCATTCCGCTGTCCGGTGGATATCAGTGGTATCGGAGACACTCCTTTGACTTGCATTAGTTCTTTTGTGTTGTCTAAATTATCCTAGCAAGTTTTGCTATTTGCCCCATCAGATCTTATGGAATTGGCTGTGAAGTGTGAACATAGACTAAAGGCCCCTTTACACACTGAGACTTGGCCTAGCCGGGATCGCTTGAAAGTCTCTAGTGGGCTGTCAAACAGGCAGATCTGGCCAACGACGCAACAGCGATACGGACCTGCAGAACGACCTCGCTGGTCGTTAGGGACGTGTCACACAGCAGGGGACGCTATAGCACACCTACGGGCTAGGTTCTAAGTCACTAACTATGTCGTTGGAACGGTTTCAAACACACTGATACATGCTGCGCAGCGGGAAACAAAGGACCAAAAAATGGTCCTGAAAGATTTGTAGTGATCAGCGACCTCACAGCGGGGGCCAGGTCGCTGATGCGTGTCACACTCTGCAATGTCGGTGGGGAGGTTGCTATTACGTCACAAAACCGGTGACGTTACAGCGATATCGCAGTGTGTAAAGGGGCCTTTAAAATGACACTGATAAAGGAAGCCCTCGACCCATGCGGAGAGGTCCAATGAAATCACTGATTAATCTCCCTTGTAGTCAGAGACAATTTATTCAATCACCGTTATATTGCTTTTAATGTCTGTGCTTCTAAATTCTTTGGTTCAAAAACATTGGTGATTTATTGTTGATAATCGGCTAATTGCGAAGAACTGCGGCAGACACACTTTGTATACACTCGTTTTCTTGTCTTGCAGGAATGATGCAGTTCTTCTCCAGTGTCTCCATAGCCTGAAATGTGTTCTCCCGCCAACCTGTGCGGTAAATGTGAAGAGACAGGGTGACAGAAATAGTATGACTATGAACTTAGCGCAGTCTGTGGAAGAAGAGCTGCTCGCCTTAAGAAACTTGGTGTCTGCGGCAGAAAGTGAAGTTGAAAAGGATTTGACCCTGAACTGCAAAGCAGAGGAAAAAGTCACAAGCCCAACCGACAGCGTTACTGATATAAAAGAGCAGGTACAGAAGTACCGGGAGGATCTGAGAGCGGAGCGGGCACACGTCAGGCTGGGGGCACACTTATCTGCCAGCAGCGAGCTGTACAGACACAATATGCTGCGCATAGTGCAGCTACAGATGAACTCTGATGCATTGGCATGTGAAGTAGCTAATAGATGACTGGGTTTGATTTCTGGGTTCTTTTATATATAGGGGCACAAAGATAGGCCTCTATATGGCACTTTATACTTTTGTTGGCTGTGCTTATTAAATAAAATCATTACCAAAAGTGTTTTGTTTTTTTTTATTGATTTGCTCGACAAGCTCTGCTTAATGAATTCAATGCCCCATCTAATATATAAAGCTGAGTGTGTTGTGTGTGTGTGTATGTATATGTGTGTGTATGTATGTCCGCTAAAGGAATCCGCACCGTCACATTTACAATCCCAAATTTTGCACAGACATTCATTTGACTCAGGTAACGTCATAGACTATGTTTTGCCAGGAAAATTTAACCCCGCGCTTTAGTTATTCGCCAAAAAACCTGCTTACATTAAAGTCAATAGAGCTGGGAGCTACAGGTCAATAATAGGAGCTGTGATTGGTTGGTGATAGGCAACAAAGGACATTGTCAGTATAAGAAGCTTATGTGTGAGGTAATATGATTTCGGTGGAGAGACAGACGGAGAAAGAGACAGGCAGAGAGACAAAGAGAGAGACATACAGAGAGAGAGAGACGGATATAGAGACAGACAGAGACATTGAGAGACAGACAAAGAGAGAGAGAGGCAAAGAGATGGATAGCGAGAGACAGAGAGAGACAAACTGAGCGAGATGGAGAGGCAGACAGGGAGAGCGACTGAAAGAGAGATAGGGAGAGAGACAAAGAAACAGAGAGAAAGATGGAGACAGGCAGAGTGGGAGAGAAGGAGAGAGACAGTTACTATCCAGGGCAATGCCAGGTACTACAGCTAGGCTAATATATAAAGCTGTGTGTATGTATGTCCTACAGTAGGAGTAGTGTCCGAGTAACCCGCCTAATCTAATAGTAAGGGCGTGGTAATAGGTTGCTGGCTGGACACCATGCGCATACAAGTGTGAACAGTGCCCTATGCGCGCCACTAGTGTGCAATTTACCTTGCACCTGTGAAGTGTCCATCATATTGAGAGGCTTGTCTGCATCCTGTTTGTGCATTAGATGTGTTGGCCTGGGCTAACTGGACTGGTTGCCCTTTTTTGCTGTGAGTGTATGTATGTCCGCTAAAGGAATCCGCACCGTCGCATTTACAATCACAAAATTTTGCACAGACACACCATGTGACTCAGGGAACGTCATAGACTGTTTTGACAAGAAAATTTAACCCCACGCTTTACAGTTATTCTCCAAAAAACATGCTTCCATTAAAGAGAATGGAGCTGCGAGCTACAGGCTATTAATAGGAGCTGAGATTGGTTGCTATAGGAACAAAGGACATTCATAGTATAAGAAGCTTATGTGTGAGGTAATATGATGTCGGTGGAGATACGGATGGAGAGAGAGAGAAACAGACAGGCAGGCACAGACAGAGAAAGAGGCACACAGGGAAAAAAAAGCCAGACAGACAGAAAGAGACACACAGAAAGACACACGGAGAAAGAGACAGACAGAGGCAGACAGGGAAGAGACAGAGAGACAGACCGGGGAAAGAGACAGATGGGGAGAGAGAGCTGGAGACAGACTGGGGAAGAGACAGATGGGGAAAGAGATAGGCAAGGAAAGAGACAGATCGGGGAAAGAGACAGACAGAGATAGAGAGGGAGAGAGACAGACACAGATATAGAGAGAGAGAGACAGACACAAAGATAGAGACAGACACAGAGACACAAAGATACAGAGAGACTGATACAGATACAGACAGAGAGATAGACACCCAAAGACAGACAGGGAAAGAGACAGATAGACAGAGACTGGGAGAGAGACAGTTACTATCTCTGGCAACGCCAGGTACTACAGCTAGTAGAAAATAAAAACTATGAATGCCCTCCTCCTTCAGGGACACCATTCTAGTGATGTCGGCACTGCTGTTCCCAGTGTGGGCTATGTGATGCTGGTCACAGTGTGGGCTATGTGATGCTAGTCACAGTGTGGGCAATGTGACACTGTTGTGTCACGTTACCATTGCAGCCACTCAATATTCATTCTGTCACAGTAGACATTTGGTAAATGCTGCAGCCGATCAGCGATTGACATATGACACCGTTATTGAGCAGGGTACTGTGCACTACTTCCCCTTTATCGCTTACCAGTCACAGCTCCATACATTCTGTGTGGGTCGTACCTGGTATTGCTATTCAGCACTATTCACCTAAATGTCGCCAAGCTGCAAATCACTGCAATGTCAAGAAACATTTACTGCAAAATGTATGTAATTGTGCCTGGCAAACAATGAAGGGCAAACACTGTGTCTTAAAATGTTGGGGATTCCAGGACATTGGCATTAATATTATAGTCTCAGAAAACCACTTTAAGGTTATTCTCCCTTTGGTTTAATACATACAGACTATTCCTTCATTATCTTTTCTAGCGTTTAGTTAAACTGGTGGTCCGAAGGCTAAACAAATTTGCAACATCTATTGAATGAGGTCATGTAAACTAATTTTGAATATGGTGGCATTACAAATTCCCTACCCTTCCCTAACTACGCTATCTAACTGACATTGATTTTTTTTTTCCTGCCTATGATATTTAGTTTGAGAATCTCAGTGCGTGCTGCGATTCTCAAACAAAGCGTCATTAGGGGGCAGGGGCTATGGTCACTGGCAGAGCCCGTCTCCTCCCAGAAATGAGCGTCATCAGTCACACTTGTTTCAGAGGCTGCCCTGGCTCCTGCGCGCTCTCGTTGTGCGAAGTTCACAATGACAGTGTTTACTGTGTTGCACGCTGTCAATGCTTTTAACACGCTTGTAAAACTACCACTTCCAGCTTAAGTGAAAAATATTTATAGTTTTGGTCAATGATATTCTTTGCACAAGTCTTTTCAGGTGTCCCATTATCATCAAAGGCAGGATTAAAATGTCACTAAATATTCCTATATACAACTGATAACGATAAGTATCTAACATTCACAATAGGTGGTCATAGTTCAACCTCCCTTCACAATGACCTTTGCACATGCACATTAGATGCTTTAATGCAAAGCATAGTGTCATAGTGAGCCCATTGCTGCTAATGTACATGAACATTTCCTGAAAGAACAGGAAGAGGAAATCTTTAATAAAATTGTCCAGTGTGAAAATTGCAAGAATTCTAAATGTATTTCTTAATACAAATTGTCCTGTTAAAAATAAATTATGTTTAAGTAAAATTGATCGTATTTTTTAAAACCTCATCATTATTATTATTATTATGATTATAGCGCCATTTATTCCATGGCGCTTTACAAGTGAAAGAGGGTATACATACAACAATCATTAACAGTACAAAACAGACTGGTATAGGAGGAGAGAGGACCCTGCCCGCGAGGGCTCACAGTCTACAGGGAATGGGTGATGGTACAATAGGTGAGGACAGAGCTGGTTGTGCAGTGGTCTACTGGACTGAGGGCTATTGTAGGTTGTAGGCTTGTTGGAAGAGGTGGGTCTTCAGGTTCCTCTTGAAGCTTTCCACAGTAGGGGAGAGTCTGATGTGTTGTGGTAGTGAATTCCAGAGTGTGGGGGAGGCACGGGAGAAATCTTGTATGCGATTGTGGGAAGAGGAGATAAGAGAGGAGTAGAGAAGGAGATCGTATGAGGATCTGAGGTTGCGTGCAGGTAGGTACTGGAAGACTAGGTCACAGATGTAAGGAGGAGTAGGTTGTGGGTGGCTTTGTAAGTCATGGTTAGTGTTTTGAACTGGAGTCGTTGGACGATGGGAAGCCAGTGAAGGAATTGGCAGAGTGAGAGGCTGGGCAATAGCGAGGGGAGAGGTGCATTAAGCGGGCTGCAGAGTTTAGGATAGATTGGAGGGGTGCAAGAGTGTTGGAAGGGAGGCCACAGAGCAAGAGGTTGCAGTAGTCGAGGCGGGAGATGATGCGGGAATGCACTAATGTTTTTGCTGATTCTTGGTTAAGGAAAGCACGGATCCGGGAGATATTTTTCAGTTGTAATCTGCATGAGGTGAAGAGGGCTTGGATGTGTGGCTTGAAGGATAGAGCAGAGTCGAGGGTCACGCCAAGGCAACGAGCTTGTGAGACTGGGGAGAGTGAGCATCCATCAAATTTGATGGAAAGGCTTGGTGGAGCAGTTGAGTGAGTAGGAGGAAAGACAATGAATTCTGTTTTGTCCATGTTAAGCTTATGAAAACTAAAAAAAAAACAAACAAAAAAAACATTAAAACATGATTTATATAGTAGGTAATTTTTGATTACACATTCCCTTCAGGAGTTCATTATAGCTGGTGTACGTCTTTTTGCATGTACTTTGCATTAGATTTAGATTTGCACAGGAAATAAAGGGATACTGTATTTTTCGGACTATAAGACGCACCGGACCATAAGACGCATCCTGGTTTTAGAGAAGGAAATTGGGAAAATTTTAAGCAAAAAATGTGGTCATGACACACTGTTATGGGGTGAGAATTTGCTGCTGACACTGCTATGGGGGTAATGTCCCAAAATTCTCTACTAAGGTACCCCATCCTGGTAATGATCCTCCTGCCTTGTATATATATGTCCCTCATCCTGGTATAGCCCCCATCCTGCTATATACTGCCATCCTGGGATGTGCTCCCATCCTATTATATACCCCCATCCTAGCATATGGCCACATCCTGCTATATACCCCATCCTGCTATATAGCTTCATTCTGGCATATGGCCGCATCCTGCTATATACCCCATCCTGCTATATGCCCCCATCCTGGCATGTGGCCGCATCCTGCTATATACCCCATCCTGGTATATGGCCGTATCCTGCTATATACCTCCATCCTGCTGTATACCCCAATCCTGGTGTATGGCTGCATCCTGTGGCACACAAAAAAATAAACGTTTATACTCCCCTTTCCTTGCTCCATGCAGCATAGCTCCTCCTCCCGTCTGTGCCAGCAGCAGCATCAGTGACCTGAGTAGAGCCGGCCACGATCCCTGCAGCATCGCTCGTCCTGCTATCTGTGTCAGCTGCGGCTGTGTGTGGACACTTGCACACAGCGATGACGTCATCGCTGTGCGCACCACTAGTCTATACACATAGCCGCGGCCGGCACAGACAGGTGGACGAGCGATGCTGCAGGGATCAAGGGATCATGGCCGGTGAGTATACTGATTCACTGCCCCCTGCGCTGATGATGATGCGCAGGGAGCAGTGAATATAGCCGCACATGATCACTCCAGGCTGTAGTTGCCAGGGGTGATCATGCGGACCGGCTGTTTAGTATGCACGCACCCCCGGCCCATCACCCCGCCCACCTGTCAGCGTCGGCTTCAGCGCTGAGAAATGATGGGCGGGAGGTTGCGCACATATGAAATGAGCGGGCCCATGTGGTCACGGCAGGTGCTGCTGCAGCCTGCGCATGCCGCCGATGACCCGCTCCACCGTAGCACCCTCATTCCCTGCAGCCATGCCTTACATTCAGACTATAAGATGCACCCCCCACTTTCCCCCAACATTTGGAGAAAAAAAGTGCATCTTATAGTCCGAAAAGTACAGTAATTAAAGGGAGTGTGCATTAGTGACTAATCTCGTTTAACCTGAAAATCCCATTAGTTACTGCCGTCGCTTTTGAAGACTTGTGATTGATATTCTGAAGAATGTAAAAACCAAATTTGGTGCATCATCATTATATTCTCTCTCCAGAATTCACATATTGTAACCACTGCTAAAAGTAAATTCCAGATTTCATTATGTCGGTGTCCTCGTCGTCTCTCTGCTATATGAGACTTGTGATAGACCCTGAACTTGAGAGTTATTTCCATTCTTGACTCTAAATATTAAACATTTTTTCCTTTCCTTTGGCAGTTGTAGAGTTAATGTTAGTATTCCTTGCCGGCAAGGAATACTAATTACCAGCTCTGGTGTTTCCGGTTCGGGACCACTCCCAGTCCCGTTATATACCCTCTGCTACCAGCAGGGGGTGCTGATTATTCTCTTTTCCATTTGGATGCTGGTATTGGAGGTAGAAGGAGTTGCTGAAACCTTCTGAAATTGTTGTGGTGGCTGCAGCAGTCTGTTGTTGTCTTTCTCTGTCTGTCTTTCCTTCCCTTGGTGTGCGGCGGTGAGGCTAGTGTCCATCACCTGCCTACTCCCTAGCCAGGGACTATTGTAGGGTCTTTTCAGGGCTTCAGGTTCCTGCTCGGTGACAGGTGAGGAACTTGTATAGGGACTGGCTAGGAGTGCAGGGTACACCGGCAGGTAAGTGGAGGAGGTGTCCATCTTCCCTCTCACTAGTCCTAGGGACCTCCATTGTTAAAGTGTCCTTGTTTTTCATGGTGTAACCCCTGTTGTTGCGTGTTTTGGCTTACTACGGACTCTCCCCTAGTCCGCGTCATCACAGTCAGCAACCTAAGACAGAAAATACCTCTTATTGTGTAGATAATAAAGTTAAAAAGGGTCCACCCAAAGTATTTTTATACCTAGGTTCTTCACAAAAGCTTAAACAAACAATGAAATCTATCATTAATATTTATGTCGGGTATGTAAATAATAAATGATGTATTGCTACAGTGCCATGTATTCCACCTTTACACTGTGAAATTAAAATGTGTTGAAAATCTATGATCTATCATGGTGCGCTCTCCGCGGTGTCGTTTGAACATCACTTTCATTTATACATTTGAAGTCACGGCTGGGAAGCCAAGCGCATGTACAGGGGAAATGTTTATTAAATATTTTGCGAAAAGCAATTATATAACCAGGTCTCTAATGTCTGCATATTCTTCCAGCAAAATTCATAGATTGATTATTTTTTTTATTTTTTTTTTGCATTGCATGCATACTTTATCTTCTGTACTCTGCTGTGTACAAGTGATAGATGAATCCATCTGATATCCCGAGGGTGGAATTCTCTAACCAAATAATGTTGAAACAGCATAAATTCAATAGACGGGGATAGATTAAACTCTAAACAGATGTAGTCCCTCGCATGTTATTTTTTTTTTCGTGTGAGCGGCTTTAATCTCCAAGATTCCAGAAAGGTCTTTAATCTGTTGCATTTACAGACTAACCTGTGATGGTAAAGGGAATCTGTCAGTAGGAGCAATCCTCCTAATCTATTTACATAGGCACGCAGGTCATTGAAAGTTGAATAAAATGTTGCCTTGATAGTTGCGATTGCAGAGGAATCCATGTCTTACTTAATATGTAAATGAGCTGTTAAGATCTATGGGCCGGACATAGATCTCCCTGAGAATCTGCCTCCAGAGTTTATTGTAAATGAGAGATGCAGGTACCAGAGTGAGACATGTAATGACTGAAAGTCTGCCTTCATAATCACACACAGTTCTGTAGTGGGAGAAGAACTAACAGTGCAGAAGAAGTGTTCTATGTCTCATTACGAGCACATTTTCAGTGGTCCTCTCCTAGTACTGTCGCCTCTAATTCAGAGTTGTTTGATTACAACCAACACAAAACGGCAAAGTTCCACTATTTCTCATTATGAACACATGTGCCATAGCTCCCAGGAATCCCAGAACTGGCAGGACAGTCCTGTTTTGGGGAACCTGTCAGGGCAATGTCCTGACTTTCACTCACTCTGTGTCATGTCTCTCCTGTAGTGTTGAGCGGACCCGGACTGTAAACGTCCGGATCCGCGCGGTTTCAGCGCTATACCCGGGCGCGGGATTCCAGCTGCATGATCTGGAATTGGCAATTAATAAAAATGTTAAAAAACAATAAGTAAATGAGTGTTTCATACTTACCAGACTCTGTCATGGAGGCACACATGCTTCCGGGTCGCGCTTTCACTTCCTGTACTGTCCATCGCATACACACAGCTTTCCGTGCTTTCCCCGCCCACCGGCCGTCCTCTCAGCTGTGATTGGTTCCTGGCTGACGCGCCCCCAGCCTGTGACAGATCTGCCGTGCAGTCATCGCAGCTCAGTAATAGGCTGCTAGGGTGCACTCAGAGCAGGCAGCCGTGCTCTATGGCTGCTCGCTCTGACATGTAGCAGAGCTGTATGTGTCGCCGCTGGATCTCGTGTGGATTACGTTGGAGCTGCAGGGTGTTGGGATAATAAAGTGGTGAAGGAGGAGGCTGCGTTTCTACTTTATTCCAAATAAAGGATTTCTGTGTGTCTTGTTTATTTACTGTAATTTACAGGTTTGTGATGCGGGTATCTAACAGACGCCCGTGCAATCACAAACCTGGGGTTTAATAGTAGCCATGCGCTGTTATTAACCCCTGCTATTACGTTGATTGCCACCGCACCAGGGCAATCAAGATGAGCCGATATCGCACCGGAATGGCCACATCTAACAGATGCGACCATACAGGGCGGCTGCGGGCTGCCAGGATATACCAGCCCCCGGCCGGCGTTATCATGGCTGGGAATGAAAATTAGGGGGAACCGTACATTGTTTTTTTTTTTTATTTATTTAAATTTAAAAACAAAAAAAAAAACGCATGCGGTTTATCTTAGGGCTCCGCCACACATCCGTGAAAACCACGTCCGTGTAAAACGGGCCGTTTTTCGGGTCCGTTTTCCGTTTTTTAGGTCCGTTTTTATGGTATGTGTGGCCTGCGTGTGTATCCCGTATGCTAGCCGTATGTGCGTGTGGAATGTCCGTGTGTGCGTGAGTGAAATAACTGACATGTGTATGTGTTGTCCGTGTGAAATGTACGTGTGTTATGCAAAATGTCGTTACTACATGTCGGAAGACAGAGTAGCGGGATGAGAATGAACTCGGGTGAACTTCACCCGACTTCATAGTCATGCCGCGGCTCTGTCTTTGTGCCGTGTACTGATTAGCGGTCACTTGTGAAGGATTCACCAGTGACCACTAATCCCCAGAGTGACTGAAGTGTCCCCCCCTCTCTCATACTCACCGTTCCCCGATCACCGGCGCTGCACAGCGTTCACACTGTTCCGGCGGCTTTTTCTAATTTGAAAAAGCCGGCCGCCCATTAATCAATCTCGTATTCCCTGCTTTACCCGCCCACCAGCGGCTGTGATTGGTTGCAGTGAGACACGCCCACCACGCTGAGTGACAGGTGTCACATTGCACCCAATCACAGCAGCCGGTGGGCGTGTCTATACTGTGCAGTAAAATAAATAAATAAATAATTAAAAAAAATGGCGTGCGGTTCCCCCCCATTTTAATACCAGCCAGATAAAGCCATACGGCTGAAGGCTGGTAATCTCAGGATGGGGAGCCCCACGTTATGGGGGGCCCCCCACCCTAACAATATCAGTCAGCAGCCGCCCAGAATTGCCGCATACATTATATGCGACAGTTCTGGGGCTGTACCCGGCTCTTCCCGATTTACCCTGGTGCGTTGGAAAATCGGGGTAATAAGGAGTTATTGGCAGCCCATAGCTGCCAATAAGTCCTAGATTAATCATGTCAGGCGTCTATGAGACACCCTCCATGATTAATCTGTAAATTACAGTAAAAAAACACACACACACCCGAAAAAAATCCTTTATTAGAAATAAAAAACACAAACAAATTCCCTCATTACCAATTTATTAACCCCCTCAAACCCTCCATGTCCGGCGTACTCCACGGTCCTCCAGCGTCGCGTCCAGCTCTGCTGCATGCAGGTGACAGGAGCAGCAGAAGACACCACCGCTCCGGTCACCTCCACGCAGCTAATGAGGTGAGTAGCGCGATCAGCTGCTGTCACTGAGGTTACCTGGATCCAGCGGTGGCCGCGAGTTACCTGACTGACAGCAGCTGATCGCGCTACTCACCTCATTAGCTGCGTGGAGGTGACCGGAGCGGTGGTGTCTTCTGCTGCTCCTGTCACCTGCATGCAGCAGAGCTGGACGCGACGCTGGAGGACCGTGGAGTACGCCGGACATGGAGGGTTTGACGGGGTTAATAAATTGGTAATGAGGGAATTTGTTTGTGTTTTTTATTTCTAATAAAGGATTTTTTTCGGGTGTGTGTGTGTTTTTTTACTGTAATTTACAGATTAATCATGGAGGGTGTCTCATAGACGCCTGGCATGATTAATCTAGGACTTATTGGCAGCTATGGGCTGCCAATAACTCCTTATTACCCCGATTTGCCAACGCACCAGGGTAAATCGGGAAGAGCCGGGTACAGCCCCAGAACTGTCGCATATAATGTATGCGGCAATTCTGGGCGGCTGCTGACTGATATTGTTAGGGTGGGGGGCCCCCCATAACGTGGGGCTCCCCATCCTGAGAATACCAGCCTTCAGCCGTATGGCTTTATCTGGCTGGTATTAAAATGGGGGGGGACCGCACGCCGGTTTTTTTTAATTATTTATTTATTTATTTTACTGCACAGTATAGACACGCCCACCGGCTGCTGTGATTGGGTGCAATGTGACAGCTGTCACTCAGCGTGGTGGGCGTGTCTCACTGCAACCAATCACAGCCGCCGGTGGGCGGGTAAAGCAGGGAATACGAGATTGATTAATGGGCGGCCGGCTTTTTCAAAAGAGGAAAAGCCGCCGGAGTTTTTAAAACAGCCGTGCAGCGCTGCGCCGGAGATCGGGGAATGGTAAGTATGAGAGAGGGGGGAACTGACCACCAGACAGCTAGAGGGACAGACAGACATAGAGACCGACCGACGGACTGAGGGAGAGAACGAAACATAAAAAGAAAAAAGACTGACATCACATGAAAAAAGCACAAAACATACAGGGAACAAACAGAGATGCGTCCGTGTCACTCGGACGTGCGCACAGACCCATTGACTTTCATTGGGTCCGTGCTGCGTGTTGCGTGAATAAAACGGACATGCTGGCGTGAGACACGGCCCACAAAACGCATCACGGAGACGGACTCACGGACATAACCAAAAACGTAATTGTAACCGCAGAGATATAGTAACATTGGTGCACGTTTGGCCGTGTCTCCAGTATACACGGAAACGGACCAAACACGCACGTGTTTCACGGATGTGTGTTTCAAGCCTTAGGCAGCAGTCACAGCGAGGGACTCCCACAAGTGTGACATCGCAGCACAGCCGCACACACATCTGACCGGAGCGTGCATGTGTTTCTAGGTACATGCACGCTCATGTTCAGACAGGCGTCAAAACACTGCGATTTTTTTGCCAGGAGGTGTAGATTGGATGCAGGAATATGGTATAAAAATCACAGCATCAAATTTGCATCCCTTGGCCCCCAAAAATAAAAGCAAAATAAAAAAAATTAGCCACAGGTGGAAATTTGGTGCTGAAAGCTGGTGCAGACGATTTCAGCACCAAATGTGCACATCCTGGCAAAAAAAACGCGGAAAAATAACCGCAGCAAAAACCACGGCATAAAAATTGCATCAAAACACCGCAATTTTTTTGCCAGGAGGTGTAGATTGGATGCAGAAATATGGTGTAAAAATCACAGCATCAAATTTGCATCCCTTGGCCCCCAAAAATAAAAACAAAATAAAAAAAATTAGCCACAGGTGGGAATTTGGTGCTGAAAGCTGGTGCAGACGATTTCAGCACCAAATGTGCACCTTCTGGCAAAAAACCATGGCAAAAATCGCAGAAAAATAACCGCGGTAAAAACCGCGGCATAAAAATTGCGTCAAAACACCGTGATTTTTTGCCAGGAGGTGTAGATTGGATGCAGGAATATGGTATAAAAATTTCAGCACAAAATCTGCATCTCTTAGCCAAAAAAACTGCTTTTTCTGCTAGGAGATGCAAGTCTGTGAACTCAGTGACCTCCACCTGAGGTCAGGTTACCTGCGATCACAGATGAAGGACCGTGGGAACCTCCAGCTGTGACCGCAAATGACCTGAGTGACGTCACCGCTCAATGCGCAGCTCATTCATTCTCTGGAGATCACAGAGAGTGGTCGGTCGTGCCGCTCTCTGTGATATTCTGATGTAGCAGAGCTGAAGCGGCGTGGGTCTTCTCCTGTGGATTACGTCGGAGCTGCAGGGTATTTGGGGGTTAATAAAGTGGTGAAGGAGGAGTGTTTTGTACTTTATTCCAAATAAAGGATTGTTCTGTGTGTCTTTATTTACTGTCGTTTACAGGTTTGTGTGATGCAGGTATCTGACAGACGCCTGTGCCATCACACAAACCTAGGGTTTAGCAGCAGCTATGTGCCGCTATTAACCCCTGCTATTACCCCGACTGGCACCACATCACGCCAGCGGGAAGAGCCGGTATTGCACACCGGTATGTCGCATCTAACAGATGCGACATACCGGACGGCTGCGGGCTGAAGATGTACCAGCCCCCGGCCGGCATTATCATGGCTGGATGTGAAGATTAGGGGAAACCGCACGTCGTTTTTTTTTTTTTTTACTTTCACCGGAGTCACACATGCGAGGGGCTCACACGAGTCTGCCATGGCAGCACCCGGCAGCCTCGCACGTGTGACTCCGGGCACTGGATACACAGCACAGATACAGCGCGACGGCTGGGGCTGCAGCCGAGCGCTATAACTGTGCTGCCGAGTGTTTACTACTGTGAACTGACCGACAGACGGTACTGCTTTCCCGCCCACCGGCCGTCCTGTGATTGGTTGCAGTTAGCTGACACGCTGCCACTCAGGATGGGGGCATGTCTAGCTGCAACCAACGCGAGCCGGTGGGTGGGGAAAACAAGAATATTGAATTGTCCGCTCCGGAAGGTAACATCGTGACCCGGAAGGAGTGTGCCGCCATGACAGCGCCTCGGTGAGTATGCCATGCTCGCTCCTAGCCCCCTAGCCCCTCCAAAAACATTTTTAACCTCCGGATTCCGGTCCCCATTGACTTATATGGGCACCGGATTCCGGAGCGGATCGGATTCTTTTTTAAATCTGTTAGTGATCCTCCGGCCCCGGATTATTGGCCGTTCGATCAGCTCTACTCTCCTGCCATCATCACTGCTCTTTAGCTCCTCCGCCGGGGTCAGCAGCTCTCTGCTATCTACATAATTGCATTTAATTAAATAACTCACTGTGACGGTGGTGGACTTGGACCTATTGCACCACTGGCCGGGCTTACTTTGGAGGTGCATGACTACCTTTGATTTTCTACTTGGCCGTCACTAGATCCTCTGATGATGAGGTTAGGCTTGGCCTGTTAGGGTAGTCACCAGGTGCTACTCCAGGGCAGTCTCTGGTCCTGCAGCAGCTGACCTCTGGGTTAATGTGCAAGAATAAATTACCAAGGACTAAAGCAGAGACGTGGTAAGGGTAAGTTCACACAGTGCGTTTTTCACGGCGTTTTTGCGCGTTTTTCGGGTGCGTTTTTGGCCTCAAAACTGCATGACTTTGCTTCCCCAGCAAAGTCTATGAGTTTTCATTTTTGATGTCCGCAAGCAACTTTTTTTTTAAGCTGCGTTTTTGAGCTAAAAAAAAAAATGGACATGTCAATTCTTTCCTGCGTTTTTCTGCGTTTTCCCCCCATGCAAAAAACCGCAGAGATCAAAAACGCACCAAATCGCGGTAAAAACGCATGCGTTTTTTGCTGCGTGTTTTTGCCGCGGGTGCGTTTTTAGCGGCCAAAAACGCAGTGTCAAAAAAACGCAGCGTGTGCACATAGCCTAAGACAGTCCAATATCGGAGCAGGCAGCACAGGTTCTGTGTACAAAGCCGAAGTCAGGATAAGCAGGTTAACACACTATGTCAATATCAGGAGTATATAACAGGAATGCAGCCAGAGCACAACACAGGAACGAACCAAATCTCAGGTAAGGTGTGGAGGAAGGAGCTCCTTAATATATCCACTGCTGGAAGGAGGTAGGCCAGAGAAGCAATGTGGCGCCCTGGACAAGCCAGGGGCCACAGATAGCAACACCAACACACCCCACACTCCCGGTTAGGCACACCTAAGTCAGACAAAAACCCCTTGTTGCCTCCCTCCAGGGGCTGATGTTCACACCAGGGGGTGGGCCAGGCGGTTGGTCCCGCCCACCGAGGAGTTCACAGTCCTGGAGGCGGGAAAAGGAAAGAGATTAGTTTGGAAGTGAAAGTGAGAGGAGGTGAAGTGGTAAAGGAGGAGAGAGAAACTGGTCCGGGTGTGTGGCCCAGACGGAACAGCAAGGTTGGCAGACGGTGGTGACCGTCTGCAGGAGTGGCCTATTGGAGCTAGCCGTAAGGACCGTGGACGGGCGGTGGCCCGGCGGTACCGGACTGGTATGCAAAGAGAAGCCAGCATTATCCGGCAGGGGCTTACGGACCCCGGCAAGGCTAGGAGTCGCCGTGAATTTGCCAAATCCATTACCGAAGGGAACCTCCTGGGTTTCACAGCAGCCAAGTCCCGACAGAAGGCAACCGTCCAACCGAGGGAAACACAGTCACCGCCAAGGCTAAAGTTCCCAGGGCCAGAGCCTGCGGGCAAAAGGGGCTACTTCAGCAACCTTCAAGCTGGGGAGCGGGTTACCGGTGGGAACCCATTGGAACCGATTACACTACACAGGTGCAGGGAAAGGCAGTCACCATCAACCTGCCGGGAGGAGAAACACCGCAGCAGTCTGTGGGACCCGTCCATCCAGCCGTTTGTTTTACCGGAGACTCTGTGTACATCTTTGGCTGAGTGAGTACCACCGTGCCGTGCGGCACAGCGCTGCCCCCGCGACCCAGCACCTCGCCAAGCCTCGTAACCCGCCTGCCAACCATCCCTACCGCATCACCGGGCCCGGGACAACCAACCCCCCTACCCACGGAGGGGAGAACTAACATCCAGGCTGCTCCCTGTCATCGCTCCCGGGATCCCCGTCCAGAGCAGCGGTGGTGTCACCAATCTCACCACAACCGTGGGTGGCGTCACGGACAATACCAAATTCCCCACAATCAATTCCCCCTTTCATTCACGGGCGAGGAACGCCGCTCGAGTCCCCCGGGATCCGGCCCACCGCTCGAGCCACCACTGAGCAGCCGCAGCAGCAGCCAGACCCAAGCAGTGGGAGAGCGCAGCGTCCCCTCCTCCGCCCGCGACAGCAACACTCGCAGGAGACCGGAGATTAACTCCTGCAGAGTCTGACTATGTCTCGCAACAGCCAGGTGGAGACTCTCCAGCAACAGGAGGCTGTAGCAGTGCTGGATGTGCTGCAAGGAGCAGCTCCAGAGACAATCTGACATCTGGAGCAGCAGAGCAGTGCCTGCATTGAAAAGGGCGGCACTTACCAGCCATGAGAGTCAGTGATTGACACTCATTATTTTCTGTTCCTGAGAGCTGATCTCACCCACAATGAGTTTTTGGTGAGATTTTAACACTGCGCATATTAGCATGGTCAAAAATGCAGCATCTTACAGTTCCAGTAAAGTGGATGGAATTTATAGAAATCTCCTGCCCACTGAGCTGCTTTTTTTACTCAATGTAAATTGACCTGCGGTGCTGGTTTGAAATCTGCAACTTGTCAATTTCTTTTGCTGTTACTCTGAGTTTTATGTGCAGATTTTTCTCATAGACATGTATTAGATGTGGAAAATCTGCAGGTAAAAAACGCACTTTTATTTAGTACGTTTCCACTGCAGAAACACATTAAAACGCATGTCATCTACACATAAGTATATCAATAACTTTTTGTCACAAACGCATAGAAAAAAACCCCCGAGTTACCTAACCTACACCCACAAAACTCTCCACAGTGCGGCACACCCCCACATCTCCGTCTATCACCCCACCCGTTCTCTACACTCTGTAGCAGACTTTCGACTAACATCCTCACTAATCCGAACCTCCCACTCCCGGATCCAAGACTTCTCCCGAGCTGAACCAATCCTCTGGAGCGCTCTACCCCAAGAAGCAAGGACGAATCACAACTTACTCAGCTTCAGACGCTCCCTAAAAGCGCACAAACAGTCCCTCCACGTCTTCTCAGGATATTACCCCACGTCAAAGTCCATGGCGCCCAAATGCATCTCAAGCATCTGGCCAACTGGTCCAGGCAGCCATTATCTATCCCCCATTTCCTTGAGATGGCTGGACTGCCATTGTAAATAGGCACTTTTACCTTGTCTCCCCCCATCACATTGTGGATTGTAAGTTCTCACGAGCAGGGTTGTCTTTTTCCATACTCCACTTAATGTATTTTCTATAACTGTTACTTGCTTGTATATGAACCTCCTGAATTGTAAAGCGCTGCGGAATATGTTGGTGCTATAGAAATAAAGATATTTTCTTCATCGTTCCTTATGGGAGACCCAGACCATGGGTGTATAGCTTCTGCCTCCGGAGGACACACAAAGTACTACACTAAAAAGTGTAGCTCCTCCCTCCTAGCATATACACCCCCTGGATCACCAAATACAGCCAGTTCAATGCTTTGTGTTCAGGAGGTCACACATCCACACATGCATTCTCATCTGATTTTCATTTTTGGAAGCGTTTGAAGAAAAACGGGTCCAAGCCTGGACTCCCGGCATGTCCCTTCTCACCCCACTGTGTCGGCGGTGTTATTAAGGTTGATTTCAGGGCTGGAGCCCTTTCATGCCGCGTTCCTTCACCATCCCCTCGGGCTCTGGCTTGAAGTGGGAGCCAACACGGTTCTCCCTGCCTCGCAGGAGACCGCTCTCCATCCGCAGCCCGTATGGATCCTGCCGGACGGAGTACTCATCCCTCAGGGACATGGCCCTGCGTCTCACAAGCTAAGTACTGAGACGTTATTACCACAGAAAGTGGTCTTTCCAGGGGTCCCTTGTACTTTATATGTTGGGGAGAGTGTGTTATGTGACTGTGTTAACATTTCCGGCCGGTTCTCCAGTTTTCACTGGAGAACCGCGCCGATGGTGCCTGCGCGCTGGTCGCATGTTTAAATCTAGGCCCCGGCTTCGCCTGAGGCCTAGTTTCGATTTCACTGCCCCTGCATGTCAGTCATGCAGAGGGACAGTGCGGCTCCGCCCAGCGGCTGTTCAGCACAGGGAAGGGACACTCCTCACTGAGGAAAGATTCCCTCCCCTGTATACCTCATTTGCCCTCCGGATCCCGCTCTCAGAGTAGGCCCCGCCCCCTCTCCTCGCTCCGGCGCCATTTTATCAGCGTTCTCATGCATGTCTGCATAACCACATTGTGACACTGGGCTGGGGGATCTGGAGGGCACAGAGATGTCTCTATGTAAACGGTCTGGCAAGCCACAACCTCCGGTTGTGGAGCTGCTTATATACTCTGTTTATATACTCTGCTGGGGGTCATTCTGGCCAGAGCCCCCACTTCTGCAGCATGTCTCACATCAGAGCAAGGCTGCAAGGCTGTTCTTAATATGCACTGCATGTAGGCTCGTACTGCCTGTACCGAGCACATAACCACATTGTGATGCCTGCTCTAACATAGTGGTGCCTCAGCCTGGAAGCTCATCCCTCCGGCTGCTCCGGCTCCGGTGGCTTAACCCCCGGCTTGGGTTGAATCCCTCTCTCCAGGGGACAGCTGTCCCGGACACTGCTGAGCATGCATCAGCCCCCTTCTCAGGGCGCTTCTGCTGCCACGGCTCGCTCAGCAAAGCTCACAGAGGATTCTTCATCTGGTCTCAGACCCCGTCCTCCTAAAATGGAGACGCAGGGTCCCCTTTCCTTCCTCGTCCCGCGGCTCTGATTCACGAGCTGACTCGCAGGACGAGGAGGATGCCTTTAGTAGGGGCTCGGACGCTACTCCATGTACCATTTTGTCCGAAGGTGACGCAGATGCTAATCATTTGATTGCGTCCATTATATTTGTACTGGACCTCAATCCGCCTGTATCAGGGGAGCAACCCCCTCTGGCAGAAAAGCATCAGTATACCTTGCCTAAGAGAACGGGGAGTGTGTTCTTTAACCACTCCAGTTTTTCAGGCCACTGTGACCAAAGCCTGTCCTGACAGACGCTTCCCAAAGCGTGGTCCTGATGACTGTTCCCCTTCCACCAGAGGTGGTCAAGGAGTGGGCTCAATCACCATAGGTGGACCCTCTGGTGTCTAGACTTTCAGCCCGGACAGTTGTATTAGTGGCTGATGGCACCCCTCTAAGGATTCCACTGTCCGCCAGGTTGACCTTCTGGTCAAATCTGTATATGAGGCGGCAGGGGCCTCGTTCTCCCCATCTTTTGCAGCAGTGTGGGCTCTCAAAGCCATCTCTGCTTCTCTAGAGGAGATGCATTCCCTCACCAGGGACTCTATACCCGAAATGGTTGCCTTAACCTTCAGGCTTCAGCCTTTTCATCCTATGCCATGTCTGCCATACTGGAGCTCTCACCGCACTGCGGTGGCTTCGGCTAATTCCCTCGCTATCCGCAGGCTCCTGTGGCTTCGAGAGTGAGGCAGATGCTTCTTCAAAGAAGTTCCTTTCTGGGCTCCCTTTTGCTGGGACCAGACTATTCGGTGAATAACTGGATGAAATTATTAAGAAAGCGTCTGGCAGGAAGAGTACTTCCATGCCACAAACCAGGAAACCTGTCCAGGGCAGGAACCAGTCGAGGTTTCGTTCCTTTCGTTCCTCCAACTGGTCGTCCTCTAAGCCCTCGGCCTCGTCCACTAACTCAGCCAAGGACCGTGGACCAACTTGCGCACGAAGCCGCGTCCTCGGAAGACCGCAGGAGCTGCTGCCACTAAGGCAGCCTCCTCTTGACTATCTGGCCGCGCCAGCAACGTCCTTGGTCGGTGGCAGGCTCTCCCACTTTGGTGACGTGTGGGTTCAACACGTCTCCGATCATTGGGTGCGGGATACCATCTCCACGGCTACAGGATAGAATTCTATCCAGCCCGCCAAACAGATTTTTTCTGTCAACTCCCCCCTGCTCCAAGGCCGCCGCCTTCTCACAGGCCGTGGCATCCTTGCAGGCCAACGGAGTAATTGTACCGGTTCCCGACTGGGAACGGTTCTGAGATTTCTACTCAAATCTCTTCCTAGTCCCCGAAAAGGACGGTGCCTTCCGACCTGGATCTCAAGCTTCTCAACCAGCAGTTCAGGTGCGGCATTTCGCATGGAGTCTCTGCGATCAGTCATTACCTCAATGACCCAAGGAGATTTCCTAGCATCCATCGACATCAGAGATGCCTATCTGCATATGCCAATTGCAGTTTCACACCAGCGTTGGCTACGTTTTGCAATCGGGGAGGAACATTTCCAATCGTGGCTCTTCCCTTGGGGTTAGCCACGACCCCTCGAGTATTCTCAAGGCCATGGCAGCAGTGGTTGCGGTTCTGCACCGCCAGGGGTTGGCAGTGATCCTTTTTTCCTGGACGGCCTTCTAGTCAAGGCTTCATCCAGTGCAGACTGTCAGCGGAGTACCTCGCTCACTCTCGCCACTCTAGCCAATTCGGGTGGCTTGTCTTGCTGTCCAAGTCCACTCTGACTCCGCTCACGTACCCAGGGATGCAATTCGAGACTCTGCCGGCACTGGTGAACCTGCCCTTAGTCAAGCAGCAGTCCCTCCACTGGCGGTGCGCTCTTTGCTGAGGCCCCGCCGTCGTTCCATCAGGCACCTAATGCAGGTGTTGGGTAAGATGGTGGCGTCAATGGAAGCGGTTCCCTTGCCCAGTTCCATCTGCGTCCTCTGCAGCTGGACATTTTCCGCTGTTGGAACAAGCGGACTTCCTCCTTCCACGGGTTGGTGGCTCTGTCGCCACAGACCAGGGGCTCCTTTCTGTGGTGGCTTCGGCCCCTCTCTCTTCAGGGACGCTCCTTCCTGGCTCCGTCCTGGGTGATCCTCACCACGGATGCCAGTCTATCCGGCTGGGGAGCAGGATATCTCCACCACGGAGCGCAGGGCTCTTGGACTTCGGCCGAATCAGCCCTCTCGATCAATGTGCTGGAAATCAGAGCTGTGCTTCTAGCTCTCTTAGCCTTTCACCTCCTGTTGGCGGCCAAGCACATTCGAGTCCAGTCAACACGATAGCGGTTGCCTACATCAACCACCAGGGCGGGACACTCAGCCGCCTGGCAAGGTTGGAGGTTCAACGAATCCTTCCGTGGACGGAGGACTCCAAGTCCTCCATATCCGCAGTCCACATCCCAGACATGGAAAACTGGGAGACAGATTATCTCAGCCGTCAAACCGTGGACAGAGGCGAGTGGGCTCTGCATCCGGCAGTGTTTCGGTCAATCTGCCGCAAGTGGTGCTCTCCGGACGTGGATCTTCGCTCCCACGATCCTCAGGCTTTTGCAGCAGACGCGCTGGTTCAAGATGGTCCCAGTTTCGTCTGTCTTACGTGTTTCCCCCTCTAGCTCTTGCCCAGAGTCCTGCGCAAGATCAGAATGGAGGGCCGTCGGGTCATTCTCATTGCTCCAGACTGGCCCAGGCGAGCTTGGTACCCTGGCCTGCTCCGTCTGTCCGTAGAGGTGCCGTGGCATCTCCCGGACCGTCCAGACCTTCTCTCTCAAGGTCCGTCTTTCCGCCAGAATTCTGCGGTCTCAGATTGACGGCGTGGCTTTTGAGTCCTGGATCTTGACGACTTCTGGTATTCCTCCTGAAGTCATCTCCACTATGACTCGGGCTCGGAAGTATTCCTTGGCCAAAATCTTTCACAGGACCTGGAATATTTTCCTGTCCTGGTGTCGCTCTTCCGGCCATGCTTCTTGGCCTTTTTTCCTTGCCGACCCTCCTGTCCTTTCTACAGGCCGGTCTGCAGCTAGGACTATCCCTCAATTCCCTCAAGGGACAGGTCTCGGCTCTGTCAGTGTTGTTCCAGCGGCGTATCGCCCGGCTGGCTCAGGTGTGCTCTTTCATGCAGGGCGCATCTCACATCGTCCGCCTTACCGGCGGCCTTTGGAGCCCTGGGACCTTAATCCGGTCCTCACGGCTTCTAGAAACCCCCCATTGAGCCTCTTAGGGCGGTTTCTTTGTCTTGTCTTTCACAGAAAGTGGTTTTTCTAGTGGCCATAACTTCTCTCGGGAGAGTCTCTGATTTGGCTGCACTCTCTTCGGAGTCGCCTTTTTCTTTTGGTTTTTTATCAAGACAAGGTGGTTCTCCGTCCGACTCCGGACTTTCTCCCTAAGGTGGTTTCTCCTTCCACCTTAACCGGGACATTTCCCTGCCTTCCTTTGTGGCCGGCTCCAGTTCATCGCTTTGAAAAGGCGTTGCATTCTCTGGATCTGGTGCGGGCGCTCCAGATCTATGTGTTTCGCACCGCTACTCTTAGGCGGTGCACCTCTCTTTCTGTGCTGACCACTGGTCGGCGTAAGGGCCTCTCGGCTTCTAAACCGACCCTACCTTGTTGGATTGGGTCGGCCTTTTCCGATGCATACCAGTGTACTCAAGTGCCTCCCCCGCCGGGGATCAAGGCACACTCGACCAGAGCTGTCGGTACCTCTTGGGCTTTCAGGCACCAGGCTACGGCTCAGCAGGTCTGTCAGGCTGCCACTTGGTCCAGTCTGCATACTTTTTCGAAGCACTACCAAGTGCATGCTCATGCTTCGGCAGATGCGAGCTTGGGCAGACGCATCCTTCAGGCTGCTGTCGCCCATTTGTGAAGTTAGGTTTTGCCTACTTCTCAGTTTTCTGTTTATTCCCACCCATGGACTGCTTTGAGACGTCCCATGGTCTGGGTCTCCCATAAGGAACGATGAAGAAAAAGAGAATTTTGTTTACTTACCGTAAATTCTTTTTCTTATAGTTCCGACATGGGAGACCCAGCACCCTCCCTGTTGCCTGTTGGCAGTTTTCTTGTTCCGTGTGTTTTCACCGGCTGTTGTTGTAGACAGAGGCTCCGGTTGTTCCGGGTTTTGCTCTGTTTTTACTTGTGGGTGGATGTCCTCCTTCAGCTTTTGCACTAAACTGGCTGTATTTGGTGATCCAGGGGGTGTATATGCTAGGAGGGAGGAGCTACACTTTTTAGTGTAGTACTTTGTGTGTCCTCCGGAGGCAGAAGCTATACACCCATGGTCTGGGTCTCCCATGTCGGAACTATAAGAAAAAGAATTTACGGTAAGTAAACAAAATTCTCTTTATTATTATTATTATTAGTGCAGAAATTCTGCAACATCAAAACGTCAAAAACTCACCAAACGTTCATCATGGGAACACAGCCTAAATCACAAGCTGAGTGCACTGGTACATAAAGATATAAAGATGCATCTGTGTATACCAGTACATTTCTGTGTGCCTGTATTCTAGGCATAAAATAAATGTCAGATTTTTTTCTCTTGCTTTAAAATTACATAAAAATAAAGAAAAACATTTTTTTCTAAAGATCTCTTTATCTATGCTAGTGTATACAGGGACAGTTAGGCAGGAATTAGCAATATATACCCAGAACTGCTCGTGGTGCTGGGTGCATATTACACCTCACAGGTTCCCTTTAAAAAAAAAAATGCACTAGAAAAATTATTTTTTTTTCATCATACTGACACAAAAAAAGAGATAAGAAAAGATCAGAAAGGTGTATACAAAAAAACTTGTATCAGTGAAAATGTAACTTGTCGCCTAAAAAAACAAGTCTTGCAATGTTAGCAGAAACATAAAAAAGGTATAGATTTCATGGCAACTCAAAAACAAATTACCGTATGTTTTGTAAAAGAAGCAAAGTGTAAAAAACTTCTGGTGTCACTGACCTGAATGACAAAGCTGTGCTATCACTAAAACTGCAGAGTGGTAAAAAAAAAAAAAAAAAATAGAAACAATTCCTGAACTGCAGGTTTTTATTGACTCAAAAATCTGTAATAAAACACATTTAAAATGCTATGTACCCTAAAATGGTAGCAATAAAAACTTCAACTTATCGCATAAAAATATAAGCTATTATACGGTTATGTCATCTGAGAAATAAAAAGAAAAGTATAGCTCTTAGAATATGGTGACAGAAAAAAGTAAAACACTAAAAAAGGCAATATAATCATACTGACCTGAAGAGAAAGAATAAAACTGTCTTACCTCTTATAGTGTACAGTGAATGGCATAAAAAATGAAAGCGATTCTTCAGCTGCTGTTCATTTGTTCTTACTGCCTCTGAAAAATTGAAAAATCAGTAAAGCCTCCTTCACACGGCTGTTTCTAGAATATGGGGCCTCCTTTTTTTTCACAGATACCCCACATACTCATTATAATTTATGGTGCTATTCACATCTTCCTGTTTTTACACACACTGTGTGTCCATCCAAAACACACGGAGACATGTCTGTTATTTTATGGATGACACACACCAATACAAGTCTATGAGTGTGTGAAAAACAAGTACAGCAGACGGATGTTATCAGTGTACAGTCCACGTAATACGCTCATGGCCGAAAGTGATGGCACCCTTGAAATTGTTCCAGAAAATGAAGTATTTCTTCTAGAAAATTATCGCAATTACACGCGTTTCATCAAGCACGTGTTTATTTCTATTGTGTGTATTGGAACAACAGAAAGAAACAAAGGCACATTGGACATAATTTCAAACAAAACTTCAAGAATGGACAGGACAAAATTGCCGACACCCTCATCTTAATATTTGGTTGTACAGTGTTTGGAATAAATAACTGCAATCTCTTCTTATAACCATCCACAAGCTTCTTGCACCTCTCAGCTAGAAATTTGGACCATTCTTCCCTTGGAAACTGCTCCAGGTCTCTCATATTTGAAGGCTCCTTCTTCTAACAGTAATTTAAAGATCCCTCCACATTCATTGCTCTCACTCCAGCACTTTGTTTCCATACTTTTCTGGGGGTTTCTTGAAGTATGTTTGGGGTCATTGTCTTGCTCGAAGACCCATGACCTAGGACACAAACCCAGCTTTCTGACACTGAACACTACATTGTAACCCAAAATCCTTTGGTAATCTTCAGATTTCATGATGCCTTGCATACAGTCGAGGCACCCAGTGCCAGAGGTAGCAAAACAACCCCAAATCATCTTTGAACCTTCACCATATGTGACTGTATGTACTGTGTTCTTTTCTTTGTCGGCCTCGTTCCATTTCTGGTAAACAGTAAAATTATGTGCTTTACCGAAAAAAGCTCTATCCTGGTCTTATCTGTCCACAAGACGCTTTTCCAGAAGAATTTTGGCTTACATACATTTTAGCATACTGCATTCTAGCTTTTTAATGTCTCTGTGTCAGTAGTGGGGTCCTCCTGGGTCTCCTGAAATAATATTTAATTTCATTTAAATGTTGATGGATAGTTCAAGCTGAAACTAATGCACCCCGACAGAAAACTTGATTGGGGCTGCTTATGCACCATCCAGACTATCTTGTGTTGCAGCCTTTTCTTAATTTTTCTCTGCTGTCCGCATCCAGGGAAATGAGCTAAAATGCCATTGGTTGTAAACTTCTCAATTATGTTGTGCACTGTGGACAAAGGAACATCAAGATCTAGATTGACTTGTAACCTTGAGATTGTTGATATTTTTCAACAATTTTGGTTCTCAATTCCTTATACCGTTCTCTTCTCCTCTTTCTGTTCTCCATGCTTAGTGTGGCACACACAGACACACAATGCAAGGATTAAGTTAACTTCTCTTTTTATCTGGTTTCAGGTGACATTGAATGAGCATTATATGTTCGAAACAAAGTTGTTTACCCACAATTTTTGCAAGGTGCCGATAATTTTGTCAGGCCCATTTTTGAAATTCGGTGTGAAATTATGTCCAATTTGCCTTTCTTCTGGTTTTTTTTGTTTTGGTTTTTTTTTTTGTGTTGTTCCAATACACAGAAAGGAAATAAACATGTGTATGGTGAAACGTGTGACTGTGTAATAATTTTTGGTGAGAAATACTTCATTTTCTGGAACAATTTCAAGGGTGCCAACACTTCCGACAATGATGTATATGTTTATAACATTGCAAAGTATAGGAGAAGCTTTGTAATTTGTTTCTTTCTTTATTCATCCTTGAAAAACACTGATCACAACTAAATGGACATAAAAATAGATACATTGATGACACACTGATCCAAAACACAGCTATGACAGTGACATTATTTCACATATGTGTTTTACACAGACATATGAAGGAGTCCTTAGGCTCCATTCCTACAAAGAGCTTAAAGTGAGTTTTTCATTGGGCAGAATTTCTGCACCTATTATGTTGTTTTTTACATGCATTGTTACATACATGTTTTGTGGGGGGGGTTTCTTGTTGGTATGTCATGTTTTAAATAAAGCTGCTTTGTTTTTAAAATTTCCTGGTATTTGACTTTGACTAAACTTTATTGATATACTTATGTATGAATTACATTTGTTTTTGGTGCGTTTTCTCTGCGGAAATATACTAAAAAGCGCAAGTGCATGTTTTACCTGCATATTTTCTGGATCTAATGCAACTATATTGGAAAAATTTCCATAAAACGTCAGTGTACCGGCAAGAGAAATAGACATGTTGCGGATTTGAAACGTGAACTGCAGGTCAGTTTATTCTGAGTAAAACAATGCACAGTGTAAATCCCATTCACTTTGCTGGAACTGTGAGACTGTAGAAAGATACAGTGTCATAAACTCACTAAAAACTCATTGTGGAAACAGCCTAAAGGGGGCTTTACATGGTAGCGATATCGCTAGCAATTTCTGTAAGTACCCGCCCCGTCGCGCATGCGATTGTTTGTGATCGCTGCCGTAGCGAACATTATCGCTACGGCAGCGTCACACATACTTACCTGGTCGGCGGCGTCGCTGTGACTGCCGAACAATCCCTCCTTCAAGGGGGAGGGACGTTCGGCATCACAGCGACGTCACCGCAACGTCACTAAGCGACCGGCCAATCAAAGTGGAGGGGCGGAGATGAGCAGGACATAACATCCCGCCCACCTCCTTCCTTCCGCATTGCGGCCGGTGGCAGGTAAGGAGACGTTCCTCGCTCCTGCGGTGTCACAAACAGCGATGTGTGCTGCCGCATGAGCGATGAACAACATGGATAAACAACCCTTACCGATTTTTGAGTTTGGGACGACCTCTCCATGGTGAACGATCACCATTTTTTAGGTCGCTTAAGGTCGCTTTTCAGTGTCACACGCTGCGGTATCGTTAATGACGCCGGATGTGCGTCACTAACAACGTGACCCCGACGATAAAACATTAACGATATCGTAGCGTGTAAAGCCCCCTTTAGTGTCATGTGTGTAGGGGCAGGTTCAGGGTTAGTTCTCACCTTGCCATCTAGACCATGCACTTTAAATGGGTTTTTCCTTTTGACTCTGGTGGGGTTAATGCACTTTCTTTTGCAGCAGCAGACTGCTTCAGCTGGCAGAAGTTAAGCAGTTTCCGTCCAGGATATAAGCCCTCTGCCCTCTGCTTCCTGGAATTGTTGCTGGTTATTCAATCATTTGGCGCTAGCCAAGGAGCAGAGTGGATGTTTCTTACTGTCTTTCTGTGATTATTGTAAGTGGTTTCTTCTACCCCCTTTTTTCATTCTCCCCTTATTCCTTTGGCATCCCCTGCTGCAGGTTATTGTTTTTGTTTACCCCCATCTGTTTCTGTATTGGTGGATTGTTGTGCTCCGTCCAGGTCAATCTCTTGGGTGGTGGGGACTTGGTTGTTAGGGACAGGACAGGAGACAGGGCTACGTTGGAGGCTCGACCCTGACTACCATACCGTTACACTAAAGGGGGCTTTACACACTACGATATCGTTAATGATTTATCGTCAGGGTCACGTCGTTAGTGACGCACATCCGGCGTCATTAACGATATCGCAGCGTGTGACACTTTTGTGCGAACTAAAACGATCGCAAAAGCGGCCAAAATCATTTGCTGCGGAGAGGTCGTCCTAAAACAAAAAATCGTTCTATTCTAATTAGCGATGTTGTTCCTCGTTCCTGCGGCAGCACACATCGCTGTGTGTGACACCGCAGGAGCGACAAACATCTCCTTACCTGCCTCCACAGGCAATGCGGAAGGAAGAGGGGGGCGAGATGTTTATGTCCCGCTCATCTCCGTCCCTCTGCTTCTATTGGACGCCTGCCGTGTGACGTCGCTGTGACGCTGCACGACCAGCCCCCGTAGAATGGAGGCGGATCGCCGGCCAGAGCGACGTCGCAGAACAGGTAAGTCCGTGTGATGGGGGTGCGCGATTTTGTGCGCGACAGGCAGCGATTTGCCCCTGTCGCACAAACGATGGGGGCGGGTACGCACGCTAGCGATATCGATACCGATATCGCAGCGTGTAAAGCCCGCTTTAGGCTCATCACATTTATCCTGTGTTCTACGCTGAGCACTTACATCAGAGTTTCCATCTAAAAACCTAAAATGTGATTCAGACAAAACCCCTGATGGAAATATTGACGTTAATGAGGCAGATGGAGACATTTTGGATTTCATTTGGCTCTTCTTCTGGCCATGTCTATCTTTTCTCCTACTGCCCCTTTATGGGTATAAAAATGTTGGTAACAAAAAGAATAACATTTTTCATCTTCAGGGCTCAGTCTTATATATCACCTTCCTTTACAAGCCCTGCCGTGTGCCAAAACAATAGATTTTGACAACCACGTTTAGGAAAACTTGTAGAACAAATTTTGGGGTCCAAGTCAGAGATGAGTTTCCAGTATTTTCATTTTACACTGGGGAATATAGTTTTTAATATGAGGCTGTGTTAGAGTAATGGGCATCATCTTAAAGGGAACTTGTCACCAGATTTTTACGTATTAAACTAAAAGAATCACCTTCCGCAGCTCCTGGGCTGCATTCTATCAAGGTGCACCTTGTCCCTGCCTCCCCTTCCAGACCCCAAAAATAACTTTATAACACTGAGCGAGCAAACCTAACTCCACAGGCGCGAGATTTGAAAATGCTACAAGGAGGATGACGGAGGCCGTCATCCCGTCAATCAAGGAAGGAGGATGGTGATCAGCGACAGGAGGGGGGACAGGAGAAGAAAATGAGTCCACCCATCTGGCCAACCAAGGTAATTAGAATACCTAACAGCCAAGTTTTATAAGTTATTTTTGAGGTCTGGAAGGGGAGTTAGGGTGCACCTTCATAGAATGCAGCCCAGGAGCTGCAGAAGGTGATTCTTTTAATTTAATAGGTAAAAATCTGGTGGCAGGTCCCTTTAAAAGCAAATATTGGCTTTGTTTGAACAGTCATTTTGTGCTGACATGATCTTCCTGAACACTGCTGAACTCAGCTGGTGAAAGCCAAAGTTATTACTAAGAATTCTTAAAGTTTTTGAATCGATTCTTTGTCTTCAGGCACATTTTTAGCCTCATATTTTGGCTTCGTGTCTCATCAGCTTCTTGACTGCAAGTGTTACACACTGCATATCCTGTGGACATGGTGCAGTTCTTTGTTTTGAGCCCCAGGGAACGAGAATTTGAATGTTATATTTTTTAGGTTGGTGATCTTGCTGTTTAGATATTGCTTTTCTAGTTTCCCTGAGGGATCATGCAGTATATTCACATGAAAGAAATTTACAGGGAAAAATATTCTATTTCAGCCTCAGGAGTGGCTTTATCTTTAAAAACAAGGTTCATCGTATATTATATGAATGCTAATGCAGCGTATACTTATGGTCAGTGCTCTGAAGAATGATCAAATATTGGTAAAACAAAAACAACAAAAAACAACATTCTCAATTGGGTCAGAATCACTTACATGGATATTGTTATGAAGCTTTCCTGGACTCTTGAATGGGAAAAATTCACCTTATTCATCATTCTTCCTTCCTGTATAGTATTACAAGGGCATGCTCACATTTTCTGTATTTTACAAGACAATCCGGGGCAGAATTTTAAGTTGTTAGTAGTGTTTTTGCTACAAATGTGCTGATGATGGCCTTCACAGCTACCGGAGGGTTAGCCCCAATGCTTTCCTGTGCTGAATTTCTAAAATAATGAACATGCTCTTTATTCTAATGAATGATAGTTTTTATATGACGTGGTCTAAAAATGTACACTTACATTGTTTTTAAGAATGTGGGTGAAATATAAAATACCCAATCACTTGTCTTGGATATAGAATGTTGGGTTATGTTCAGACGAGCACTGGACTTTGTGGACTAGTCACATCTACCTATGACTGGCTCCAAGCGCACCTCCATGTGCAATAGCATCCTACTATTTACATGGACTAGTCTGGTACGGTAATTAGTTCGACTCGTGTTTGCTGCAGTTTTCTCATCATCGCTGAAAATCGCCCATTTGCACTGGCACATATCCTAAAAGTGGTCCATGTACTCCATTATGAACACATACGCATGCACATGAGCCAAAAATACTTCTGTGTAATGTTGCCCTCTACAGATTTATCGAAAATTTGAACAAAGATTTTGGAACAGATTCTGCTCCAAACTCCTCATCCAAGACCAAATCTAGCACTCTTTGAATAAGCTTCCTCATGAATACAATGAGGACAGGTTCCTACAGTGTACACGGTGCTGAATTTTCCATATGATATTTTCAGGCGGTGCAAAAAATCATCTCAATTCTTGAGATATTTCTACCTGATAAATGGCTTCAAATGTGTCCACTGAATTAATTAGAAGAATAGGAAAGGTCCCATGCACTAAAACAGCATCTAAAAGCAGCAAAATAAAACCCCTTCATGATTCTGAGGCAGTTTTTTCTGTTTGCAATAGGTTAGTATAAAGTGCTAAGTGCAATCTAAAGTGCTGCTGCAGAAGTAAATATAGGTAGTGTTAAAATGACCGAGACATATAAAGTACTGTAAATGTGTCCATATATTACTTGGTACAGGATGAAAGAGATCAAAGCACATGACGCCCATCCTGACGCGCGTTTTGGCGTCACCTTCGTCGGGGAGGAGGGGGGGCAAAATGCTTGTCAGAGTGGGCGTCACATGTTCTGATCTCTTCCATCCTGTATCAGGTAATATATAGATGTATGGACTTAGAACACACTTATAGCACTTTATATGCCTCTGTCGTTATAACACTACCTATGTGTTTACTTCTGCAGCAGCACTTTTGATTGCACTTGGCACTTTACACTAACCTATTGCTACTATTCTTTACATTTAATGTGTATTTTGGAATGTCCATTATATTATTACTGATGATGGCGGTGACATCACTTGATTCTGTATATGGCTGTATGTCCACACTGAGCTATTAGTTTGTGATGATCAATACAGATTTTTCAATGTAATGATAGTATATATACGCATGATTTATTGCCCCAGTGATATACTATACACATGTTGGGCTTATTGAGGCATGCACAGTGTTGACACATGTCATATGCATAAATTGATTTTTATCTCCATCAGGATTCAGGATATAATTATTGTTAGTTTTACAGTATATATTGATATATTGGTATCCCTGATGGAGACATACAGTGCCTACAAGTAGTATTCAACCCCCTGCAGATTTAGCAGGTTTACACATTCGGAATTAACTTGGCATTGTGACATTTGGACTGTAGATCAGCCTGGAAGTGTGAAATGCACTGCAGCAAAAATGAATGTTATTTCTTTTTTTTTTTTTTTTTTTTTTTAAATTGTGAAAAGTTTATTCAGAGGGTCATTTATTATTCAACCCCTCAATCCACCAGAATTCTGTTTGGTTCCCCTAAAGTATTAAGAAGTATTTCAGGCACAAAGAACAATGAGCTTCACATGTTTGGATTAATTATCTCTTTTTCCAGCCTTTTCTGACTAATTAAGACCCTCCCCAAACTTGTGAACAGCACTCATACTTGGTCAACATGGGAAAGACAAAGGAGCATTCCAAGGCCATCAGAGACAAGATCGTGGAGGGTCACAAGGCTGGCAAGGGGTACAAAACCCTTTCCAAGGAGTTGGGCCTACCTGTCTCCACTGTTGGGAGCATCATCCGGAAGTGGAAGGCTTATGGAACTACTGTTAGCCTTCCACGGCCTGGACAGCCTTTGAAAGTTTCCACTCGTGCCGAGGCCAGGGTTGTCCGAAGAGTCAAGGCTAACCCAAGGACAACAAGGAAGGAGCTCCGGGAAGATCTCATGGCAGTGGGGACATTGGTTTCCGTCAATACCATAAGTAACGTACTCCACCGCAATGGTCTCTATTCCAGACGAGCCCGTAAGGTACCTTTACTTTCAAAGCGTCATGTCAAGGCTCGTCTACAGTTTGCTCATGATCACTTGGAGGACTCTGAGACAGACTGGTTCAAGGTTCTCTGGTCTGATGAGACCATGAGACATGAGACCATGAGACACGTGACGTTTGGAGACTGGATGGCACTGCATACGACCCCAAGAATACCATCCCTACAGTCAAGCATGGTGGTGGCAGCATCATGCTGTGGGACTGTTTCTCAGCCAAGGGGCCTGGCCATCTGGTCCGCATCCATGGGAAGATGGATAGCACGGCCTACCTGGAGATTTTGGCCAAGAACCTCCGCTCCTCCATCAAGGATCTTAAGATGGGTCATCATTTCATCTTCCAACAAGACAACGACCCAAATCACACAGCCAAGAAAACCAAGGCCTGGTTCAATTGAAAACTTGTGGAAGGAGCTCAAGATCAAAGTCCACATGAGACACCCAAAGAACCTAGATAACTTGGAGAAGGTCTGCATGGAGGAGTGGGCCAAGATAACTCCAGAGACCTGTGCCGGCCTGATCAGGTCTTATAAAAGACGATTATTAGCTGTAATTGCAAACAAGGGTTATTCCACAAAATATTAAACCTAGGGGTTGAATAATAATTGACCCCTACTTTTATGTTGAAAATGTATTAAAATTTAACTGAGCAACATAACTTGTTGGTTTGTAAGATTTATGCATCTGTTAATAAATCCTGCTCTTGTTTGAAGTTTGCAGGCTCTAACTTATTTGCATCTTATCAAACCTGCTAAATCTGCAGGGGGTTGAATACTACTTGTAGGCACTGTATGTATGTACATATTTTTTCGTACCTATATCTTACTAGCACGTGACACCATTTTTTAATAATAAAACTTATGTGCAAGTGAACCTTTTCGGAATTTTTTCCTCCTTTCTTTGTACTGTGGTGTGAAGCAAATAGCACAGAAACAGCAAGAAAACATTAAAAGGAACCTGTTGTAGCAACAGAGATCACATTGACAGGCAAGTTGGAGGAGACCTGTAGGGGAAAAAGCCAGGAACATAGTGAGTCCAGTGTATGCCAGTGGTGGGGGACCCGGTGAAGTGAGGGTGCTGCCCAGCTGAGAGCGGAGAGGTAGAGGAAGGGTGATGCGGCTCTAAGAGCTGCTCTCGTAAAGGATCACTGATGGTGGCTGTAGGTACAGGATACGCAGCGAAACACATTGGCCACTACCAGATTGAACACCACCATGCTCAGGCACATGTCATCAAACGCACCTGACTAGGTGGGCCGAACTCCTGAGTCTACAGTCAGTGTCTGCAGGTCACACCAATGCCTCTTCCCCTGTGGTCTGTGCTTGCCAGTCCCCTATCCAGGACTCCTCTACGTGTCTTCCAGGGTAAATTGCAATCACTCCTTTAAATAAAACAGTGAAATACATTGCATTGCATTTTTTGCAACATTTTTTCATGAGTTTTATGAAAATTAAAAGCTGATTTTTACAACACCAGCAAAATATAATATACTTCATAAATCTCATTCACGCGATTATTTTTTATTTTCCTGATTGAAATGGAAAACTGCTGCGTTTTTGAAAGAAGCAGCATGTCAATTATTTCAGCATTTGTGAACCATTTTTGGTGCGTTATTTTAACATTGAAAGCAATGAGAAAGGTCGGCAAAAATGCTACTTGTGAACATAGCCCAAAGGGTGAACGAGGCTGGGGATTTTGTTTCTCTTTTTTTAATTTGCCTTATATACAGTGCCTTGCGGAAGTATTCGGTTCCCTTGAATTTTTCAACCTTTTCCCACATTTCAGGCTTCAAAAATAAAGATGAAAATTTGAATGTTATGGTGAAGAATCAACAACAAGTGGGACACAATTGTGAAGTTGAATGAAATGTATTGCTTATTTTAAACTTTTGTAAAATAGAATAAACTGAAAATTGGGGCGTGCAATATTTTTTGGCCCCTATACTTCAGTGCAGCAAACTCGCAACAGAAGTTCATTGAGGATCTCTGAATGATCCAATGTTGTCCTAAATGACTGATGATGATAAATATAATCCCCCTGTGTGTAATCAAGTCTCCGTATAAATGCACCTGCTCTGTGATAGTCTCAGTGTTCTGTTTAAAGCACAGAGAGCATCATGAAGACCAAGGAACACAACAGGCAGGTCCGCGATACTGTTGTGGAGAAGTTTAAATCCGGATTTGGTTCCAAAAAGATTTCTACAACTTTAAACATCCCGAGAAGCACTGTGCAAGCGATCATATTGAAGTGGAAGGAGTATCATACCACTGCAAATCTACCAAGACGCAGCCATCCCTCGAAAATTTAATCTCAAACAAGGAGAAGACTGATCAGTGATTCAGCCAAGAGGCCCATAATCACTCTGGATGAACTGCAGAGATCTACAGCTGAGATGGGAAGAGTCTGTCCATAGGACAACAATCAGTCGTACACTGCACAAATCTGGCCTTTATGGAAGAGTGGCAAGAAGAAAGCCATTTCTCAAAGATATCCATAAAAAGTGTCATTTAAAGTTTGCCACAAGCCACCTGGGAGACACATCAAACATGTGGAAGAAGGTGCTCTGGTCAGATGATACCAAAATAAAACTTTTTGGGCACAATGCCAAAACGATATGTTTGGCATAAAAGCAACACAGCTCATCACCCTGAACACACCATCCCCACTGTCAAACATGGTGGTGGCAGCATCATGGTTTGGGCCTGCTTTTCTTCAGCAGGAACAGGGAAGATGATTAAAATTGATGAGAAGATGGATGGAGGAAAATACAGGACCATTCTTGAAGAAAACCTGTTGGAGTCTGCAAAAGACCTGAGACTGGGACGAGGATTTGTCTTCCAACAAGACAATGATCCCAAACATAAAGCAAAATCTACAATGGAATTGTTCACAAATAAAGTATCCAGGTGTTTAGAATGGCCAAGTCACAGTCCAGACCTGAATCCAATCGAGAATCTGGGGAAAAAGTTGAAAACTGCTGTTCACAAACGCTCTCCATCCAACCTCACTCATCTCCAGCTGTTTGCAAAGGAGGAATGGGCAAGAATTTCAGTCTCTCGATGTGCAAAACTGTTAGACACATACCCCAAGCGACTTGCAGCTGTAATTGCAGCAAAAGGTGGCGCTACAAAGTATTAACTTAAAGGGGCCGAATAATATTGCATGCCCCAATTTTCAGTTTATTATTTTTTTATAAAAGTTTAAAATAAGCAATAAATTTCGTTCAACTTCACAATTGTGTCCCACTTGTTGTTGATTCTTCACCAGAACATTAACATTTTTATCTTTATGTTTGAAGCCTGAAATGTGGGAAAAGGTTGAAAAATTCAAAGGGGCTGAATACTTTCGCAAGGCACTGTACAAGTCATTATACAGGAAAAAAAATGTTTCCTAACATTTATTCCTGTAAATTCTATTTTATCTCCAGTTTGGTATGTTTTATTGTTACTCCGTAAAAATGGCATAATACTGTGACAATATTGTTCCCAGCAGAGACCTGACAGTCAGAGATTATATTATTTATTATTATAGCACCATTTATTCCATGGCACTTTACACGTGGAAAGGGGTACACATAAAAAACAAGTACAATAATTGTGACTACTTCAAGGCACAGACTGGTCCTGGAAGAGAGAGGTCCCTGTCCGTGAGGGCTCACAGTCTAGTAGGTACATTCAGGTATCTTCCATTTGGTGTTCTCATTCCAATTGAATGCTATTTCCATCCATGTCAGCGATTTTATTGCCCCTCTATCCCATCTGGGCGGGTCTACCGGAAAAATGCTTGAGTTTCCCATTGACATCCATTATACTTGTTACTCCGTCCATTTGATTAACCAGCACTTGAGCATTTTAGTGGTCGCTCAACACTATTAAAGGATTATTCCCATAAGCACATTATTTTCACCATGAATAGTAAAACCATAATTATTGGTAATGCAAATACTAAGCCAAAAATAGAATTTCTTTTACTCTTTTCTGCACTCTTGTGTCATTTTTCATCCTCACCTCCACATGGCAGAATAAGGGCCACTTTTCATACACTGCTAAAACTACATTTGCCTGCAGCGCTTGCTTCTCCTCAGTGCTGTGGATCCCTCCCTCTCCTGTGTGTTCTTGACTAGCCCCACCTTTCTGAGTTATCATCAAGGTAATCCAAGTGTACAATTCATCTGTGCACTCTCTACTCCTGTATAGTACTCTGACTGACCAATTTTATCTTCTTTCATCTACATCAGTTTAGCTGCCTGTGTGTTTTTACATAATTGTTTAGCTGGTTCTAGCAGAGATCGACTCTCCTGCATTCATCCACAACTGAGCTTGTAATAACTAGACAGTGCAGACCAGAGACACAAGTTTAGCTATGTTTGTTGCTTGCTGCTGACAGATCAGTAATGCTGGTCTGTTGGTGCATATGGCAGAAGATTATATTCTGCCACGTGCATCAATAGACCAACATTTGCAGTTTCACATCACTGAACTGTGTGTGAACCTAGACGAAGATGGGAAGACTCTTTGCCTATGATTTTGTGTTATTTATGAATATACTGTATGTTTGCCTCTGTAGACTTACAAATAATAGACATTTTACCACTTCTCTGCACTCCAACAGTTTCCTACATCGCTGAGTGGATCAAAGTATCTCTGTGTAAGGATATCTCAAAATGAGACACACCCTTTTCATTTTTAAGCGGGCTTTACACGCAACAACATCGCTAACGAGATGTCGTTGGGGTCACGAAATTTGTGACACACATCTTGCCTCGTTAGCGACGTCGTTGCGTGTGAAACGCAGGAACGACCGTTAATGATCAAATTACTCAACTAATCGTTGATAGTTGACAGGTCGTTCTCATACCAAATATTGTTGCTGTTGCAGGACGCAGGTTGTTCGTCGTTCCTGCGGCAGCACACATCTCTATGTGTGACACCGCAGGAACGAGGAACAACATTATACCTGCGGCCGCCGGCAATGAGGAAGGAAGGAGGTGGGCGGGATGTTACGACCGCTCATCTCCGCCCCTCCGCTTCTATTGGGCGGCCACTTAGTGACATCGCTGTGACGCCGCACAAACCGCCCCCTTAGAAATGAAGTGGTTCGCCGACCACAGCAACGTTGCTAGGAAGGTAAGTATGTGTGACGGGTGTTAGCGATGTTGTGCGCCATGGGCAGCGATTTGCCCGTGACGCACAACCTACGGGGGCAGGTGCTATCGCTCGCGACATCGCTAGCGATGTCGCGGCGTGTAAAGGCCGCTTTAGACTTTTTGGAAGCCTTTTTGTAAGTAAATAAAATGTAGCTAACTAGCTTTAGAAAGCTTTCAGTTATTCTTCTGCATCCTGTAAATTGCACTTCTGCTCTTAGTAAAGAAAAAAACCCAAAAACCTGTGAACTGCACCTCAGTGCCAATCAGATCTGAAAGTGAGACTTCAGTATATGACGATAACGAATTATATTTATATATTTGAGCATATTGTCTGGATTATGTGCTCATAATAGATAAGTGAAATCATTTATTTCTTATCACATCTGTACAGGGGGAAGTCTGGTAAATGCCATCTATGTCCTTCAGAAATGTGACCTTTTATTTATTTGTAATTGCAAATGCATTCAGGAGGTAAACCGCCATTAAGCTGCAAGAAAGTCCAAAGGTTCCTACTTTATTCTGCACAAAATTAAAGTCCTCTATTCTCCCTTTTACAATCTTGTATAAGCCCATGAAGGAGAAATGGCACAAAAAAAAGTTACATTTCCTTTTATTGTATACCTTTTCCTTCAAACTCATTATGAGATTGACGTCGAAGACCATCCAAGAGAAGAACTACCCAGCCTGTGTTATACTGAATATCTAAGTATGTAGTTAAGGAATGTAATGAATTATAGGGATCTTCTAGGAATCTAATGGAAAGCTATTATATTAGATCCTTTTTACATAGTACAGTTGAAAAAGGATACGTCAATGAAGTTCAACCGAGCGATGGAAAAGATAAGGCAATGGCGTATAGGTACATCCATAAAGCATCTTCCAGTCTGCCCTAAAGAGCAGGGTTTTTTTTCCTTCTGATCCCGAGTGTCAATCAAATGGATCAATATTCAGAACAAAATTTGTTTACAGTTACATAATTATTTGTTTTTTTTCTTCTAAAAAGCATCTAAGCTCGTCTTTATTTTTGACAGCTTCAAATGTGACCAGGTCTTAAAAGGAACCAATCATCAGGATTTTCGTATATAAGCTAAAGCCAGTGCTATACTGGCACTATCAGGCTGCTTATCTACATACCATTAGTGCTCAGCTTGGATGTTTAGGCTTTCATATCCAAGAAAGTAAACTTTAAGAAATTGTCAGCTTCTTGAGTGACAATTGCAACAGAGCAGATAATCTCTGGGTGGGTATTCATAGGGATTCCCGCCCCCTGCCTGTTGTCCCTCCCTCTCTGTTCTCTATGCTGTTACTATTCATCTTTTTTGTCACTAAGATGGCGTCCGAGTTGGCGCCTGCGCATAGCACTTATCTTTGGCGCCATCCTTGTGAAAACCCTGTTATTCTAGTCTTGCGGCTGAAAAGGCGGCGTATGCAACCTCACTTCTTCAGCTCTCGTTTTGATTGCGGGAGTACACGCGGTCACAACATGAGTGGAGAACAGCTGATCATAGCGATTAGCTGCAGAAGAGGACACCGGGCCTCCCGATTCTTCTGGAGCACCAAGGGATCTGACAACATGCAACGCTCCTGTGATATGAGTGATGCCAGCAGGACAATCCGATCTGTGTGTGAGAGCCCGGCAATTGCCAACCCTTATTGTTTTCGGTCTTGTGGGGTCTTTTGAGGGAGATTATATAGTGTCTGCTTTTCTTGAAGTGTCTATCCAACATTTACTACGTACCATATTAAACACATGAGTAAGGAACGTAAAGCACTAGTATTTTGACAGATTTCAAATTTTGTGTTTTTTATATTTTCATATTTTTTAAAACTTCTTTTTTAAAAATGTTATTTACTAGTTTCCTTAGGGGACTTGAAGCTGCCACTGTAGGATTGCTTGTGCTATCCGCATCTCTCTGTACAGCACAAATCATCATCTCACCTCCTGTGAACGCCGGCATTCGTTCACAGGAAGTTCTCATGACATGGACAGGGGTAGGGGTCATCAGCTGACTCCTAGCTGTCATGACAACCCATTGGCACCCCATTATCAAGTCACAGTGCCACTGATGGGATCAGGGAGTGGCACAACCCCCGCAGGTACGGGTTAATTCGCACTGTCAAAGATTGACAGCTCGATTTAACTAGTTAAAAGGCACGTGTGGATATCCAATCCACTCGTGCCTGTTGACTGCACATGTCGACTGATCAAATCAGCCGACATGTACTTGGAAAGATGTGTTAGCACGCATAAAAGGCAACAAGATAACCAAGGGTGTACCGGTACGTCCTTGGTCATGAAGGTAGGGAAAGTATGAATTGAACAAAGGGCATAGCTATGGGGGATAATTTTTTGCTTGGCCACACAAGCAAGTCTCTCTCCTTTTCATTTGTAAAGGTGTTTATTGTTTGCAATTCTCTATTTGACCTTAAACGTGTCTTTAATCAGCCTTTTTATTTCTGCCTGCTCTGACCTGTGTTTAGTCCTACCAAGATTATTTGCGTTGATTCTGGCAACATGGTTTGGGAATGCCATCTGCAAGACTTCATCAGTTACTCCTGGCCCAATGACTATATATCATGGAGGACATTTTTAGATAAAGTTTTCAAAATCTTTTAGACTTCAGCCCCAGATTTAGCTTTAAGCAGGCTTTACACGCTGCGACATCGCTCAAGCGATCTCGATGGGGTCACGGAATTTGTGACGCACATCCGGCCGCTTTAGCGATGTCGTTGCGTGTGACCCCTATGAGCGATTTTGAATCGTCGCAAAAATGTTCTAAATCGCTCATCGGTGACATGCCACCCTATTCTCGATTATCGCTGCTGCTCGGTGTACGAAGTAGTTTGTCGCTCCTGCGGCAGCACACATCGCTATGTGTGACACCGCAGGAACGAGGAACCTCACCTTACCTGCAGCCGCCCGCAATGAGGAAGGAAGAAGGTGGGCGGGATTTTACGTCCTGCTCATCCCCGCCCCTCCGCTTCTATTGGGCGGCGGTTCAGTGACGTCGCTGTGATGCTGAACGAGCCACCCCCTTAGAAAGGAGGCGGTTCGCCGGTCACAGCAACGTCGGTAGGCAGGTAAGTAGTGTAACGGGTCCACGCGATGTTATGCTCCACGGGCAGCGATTTGCCCGTGTCGCACAACCAATGGGGGCGGGTACGCACGCTAGCGATATCGGTCACGATATCGCAGCGTGTAAAGCGGCCTTTAGGCCGACTTTAATAGTGACCTTGATTTTTTTGTCCATTAGGGACATATGGGGAGCGACACAATTTGCACACTGAGATCAATAAAGCAAATATTACTATTTCTTAAATAATTTCCTTCAAGTCATAACGCCGCATCTACAGAATGTGTGCTATAAAATTTTGCACGTCTATATTTTCTCCTTGCTTTTATGATTTTACAGACGTTTCAGAGCAGTGTTTAAATGGAAACGTTAGTTTGAGACCTAATTCAGTTCTCATTGGAATATCTTCATTATGACTCATCTCTGTAATGACTCAATGCGCTTCATGGGTTCTGCTGACACCTAAGACGCTAGTGCTTTTTAAATCATGAAATAATCAGGATACATGAAGAAATGTAATCCTGACAATTATACTGTAATTAGACTGAATATGTGATTGTACATGTCATTCAAAAATACCTATTATTCTTCCGTGTGTCGATTACTGAAATCTATACAGATATGCCTACCCACTAGCACATAGTAGGCGACACTCTATGTAAGAGTAGGGTCAGTTTTTTTTCTTACGCTCCTGAAATTTTTCTAACAAAACCCAAATACATCTTCATTTTTCTAAGCAAAGCATACAGTACAATCTAATCTCTCCTTGACCCGAGTTAATATAGAGACTTTTTAGGAATTTATTATATTGGGAAAGTAAAAGCCATAGCTGATATTGTGCAGTAGGAAGCATGGAAGATATAAAAACAAATTCTAGTTTTATGTACAATGGGACAATAATGTTTTTGAACTCTTTCAGAATTAGCTTTTAACAATTCAGATTTTCTCCAACCGTTCATCATGTTAGGAACCCATCAACTTAATTTGTCATCCATTGACAGACTGCGATAACCATTCCAATTTCTCAAAGGACTCATGGTTATTAAACATGGAACAAAGCTGAGTCCGATATAGGGGTTAATCTAAGAATAAGTTCACCAGTAAGTGAGAGTGTGGATGTGATGCCTGCAGTGTCTCCTCCCATCCACCAGGCGATTCTCTCCTCAGGCTTGGAAAAACTGTAGAATAAGATCTAGAGGAGACAAAATGGCGCAAATGGTGTATTATCCTCGTGGAGCCAAATAAAGGAGATTTAGAAAAATTCACCTTCGGGAGTTGTGAGGGTCACAACTACCATTAGAGCATGATGTCAGTCCACGTCGGCTGCTGCGTACCCAGTAAATTCAAATACTAACCGGAGGAAAGAAAGGATTAGTTGCGCTGCCGTGGATATAAGCAGGGGATGAATCCAAGGGTTGATCTTCGTGATTTTTATTATTCAACACGTTTCAGAGTTCAAACGACTCCTTCATCAGGAATCAAAAATCATGGACATCAGTGGTTTTTGACTCCTGATGAAGGAGTCATTTGAACTCTGAAATGCGTTGAATAATAGAAATCACGAAGATCAACCCTTGGATTCATCTCCTGCTTATATCCACGGCAGCGCAATTAACCCTTTCTTTCCTCTGGTTACTGTTTCAGGCTGGGAAAAAGACTGACTGGAAGGAAAGTAAAAGAGAACAGAATGCAGGACAAGGCCACAGTATGCTATGCAGAAGTGTGGTGGTCAACTCTCATTTCACTGGGCTTATGTGCTAGGATTGAAATTGACTGTCTTCTAAATTCAATGTAGCCTAAACCCCACATCAGGAGAGTGGAAATTGGTGCCAGGTGGAGAATTGTATCCAAAAAGACATCCCCAGGTATTGACAGCTCATAACCTGACTGCTTATCCTGTTCCTGAGGTGACTTTGCTCGGTGACTGTCACTCGCTGAAGACTCTATTACTCCTTTGGGAATCGCCTGAACCTCCGTGGATTCAATAGCCCAGGACTGATCTTGTGGTACCGTAAGTCCTTACCTCGGGACCTGCACACAATTTTTCTTAGTAGGAAGTGTGTACACATTCCTCAGTTTTGGAGCCAAACTGGTTTAGACAGGCTGCAGCCATTTATACAAAACTGAACTTGACTTCATGCAGATTGCAGTTATATAAAGCATTTTGCACCCAGGTAGCCTGTTACTGTGCATGTGTGTGAAGGGAAAGGGAGGATATTAATATAGTTAAGTTTCTTAATCAATTTGTTGATCCAGGGACAGGTCCTGCTGCACACCCAGTGATTTTCACGCTTTACTTGGACCAGAGGTTTTATCGTAGCATTGTAAATTGTTCCAGTAGTCTACTGCTACATTGGAAAGTGTCGCTGGACCAGCACAGTGATGCCTGTCTCTCGTGGCAGGGTACATGTATATCTTGTTGTGGTAAACTCAGTGTGATATTTTGAATTACTTGATCTACAAATAGTTTATACACAGTGTATATATGTGATGCCCTGGCAAAACCAGGTAGTCACACATAGACCCCCGCAGAACACCTTCCCTCACAGGGTTACACACAGCCGACCTGAAACCCTAGTCCCCCCCCCTTAGGGAAAGATAGGCACACCAGTGGGCGGGACCAGGCGGTTAGGAAACGCCCACCTAGGGGTCTAGACAGCTCGGGGCGGGAAAACAGTCAGTTTTAAGCTGAAGTCTGAAGTTCAAGTGGAACCTGGGGGCTAGGTGTAGTTCCACCAGGAGGAGAAGCTCAAGTTGAACGGTGCCAGGGTTGGAGCCCTGGTGCCCCTGGCTAGGTGGCAGATGGTGGTCTCCGTCAGCAGGAGACGGGAAGATGGCTCGGCAGATCCGAGGTCGACCAGTACAGGGTTGTGGCCCGCCGGTACCAACACCGGAGAACTGACCTGGAAACCATGCACACAAAGGGGGTACTCGGACCCTGAAGCCAGGACCGGAACCAACGGCCCAGCTAATCAACCGATTGAGGGCAGGGTTACAGGTCCTGTCCCAACCAAAGTCCCAAAAGCAGACAACCACGCACAGAGAGGGATAGGGCAATCGTCAGGGCCCATAGATCCCATGGGTCAGCGTCAGTGGGCATGGCTCCTTAGGCCCACAACCAGCCGGGAGTGGACTCCTGAGTTCCAGACCAGGCAGTCCACCACACACAAAGACAGTGCAGAGGAAAGGACAGCAACCACCAGCCCTGGTGGGGGACAAGAATACAACCGGCCGCGGCGGCCGGCCACCAGCACCTTGGTTTACCAAAAGACTTGTGTGATTCATTTGCTTGTGAGTAACCAAACATCCCCTCACACGTCCGGGCGCACAAGCCCCTGCCATCGCCATACCCTGCACAAAGACACTGGATCCCGGGGCAACCATCCCTACCCACGTAGGGGTTTCCATCCAGCTGCCACTATATCAACCCCGGGTGTCCCACAACAGCAGCAGTGGTGTCCCACTTCACCACACACCGTGGGTGGCGTCACGAACTTAATACGGAGCAGCCCGTACAACTACATCCCCCTTTTCATTCGGCGTGTCTGTGTGACCCCCGGGTCCAGAAGATCTCTCGAGCCACACACACAAGCGGGTCCGAATCCGAGCAGTGGCGGCTGCTGGCACGGGGCGGCACATATATACAGTTAGGTCCAGAAATATTTGGACAGTGACACAATTTTCGCGAGTTGGGCTCTGCATGCCACCACATTGGATTTGAAATGAAACCTCTACAACAGAATTGAAGTGCAGATTGTAACGTTTAATTTGAAGGTTTGAACAAAAATATCTGATAGAAATTGTAGGAATTGTACACATTTCTTTACAAACACTCCACATTTTAGGAGGTCAAAAGTAATTGGACAAATAAACCAAACCCAAACAAAATATTTTTATTTTCAATATTTTGTTGCGAATCCTTTGGAGGCAATTACTGCCTTAAGTCTGGAACCCATGGACTTCACCAAACGCTGGGTTTCCTCCTTCTTAATGCTTTGCCAGGCCTTTACAGCCACAGCCTTCAGGTCTTGCTTGTTTGTGGGTCTTTCCGTCTTAAGTCTGGATTTGAGCAAGTGAAATGCATGCTCAATTGGGTTAAGATCTGGTGATTGACTTGGCCATTGCAGAATGTTCCACTTTTTTGCACTCATGAACTCCTGGGTAGCTTTGGCTGTATGCTTGGGGTCATTGTCCATCTGTACTATGAAGCGCCGTCCGATCAACTTTGCGGCATTTGGCTGAATCTGGGCTGAAAGTATATCCCGGTACACTTCAGAATTCATCCGGCTACTCTTGTCTGCTGTTATGTCATCAATAAACACAAGTGACCCAGTGCCATTGAAAGCCATGCATGCCCATGCCATCACGTTGCCTCCACCATGTTTTACAGAGGATGTGGTGTGCCTTGGATCATGTGCCGTTCCCTTTCTTCTCCAAACTTTTTTCTTCCCATCATTCTGGTACAGGTTGATCTTTGTCTCATCTGTCCATAGAATACTTTTCCAGAACTGAGCTGGCTTCATGAGGTGTTTTTCAGCAAATTTAACTCTGGCCTGTCTATTTTTGGAATTGATGAATGGTTTGCATCTAGATGTGAACCCTTTGTATTTACTTTCATGGAGTCTTCTCTTTACTGTTGACTTAGAGACAGATACACCTACTTCACTGAGAGTGTTCTGGACTTCAGTTGATGTTGTGAACGGGTTCTTCTTCACCAAAGAAAGTATGCGGCGATCATCCACCACTGTTGTCATCCGTGGACGCCCAGGCCTTTTTGAGTTCCCAAGCTCACCAGTCAATTCCTTTTTTCTCAGAATGTACCCAACTGTTGATTTTGCTACTCCAAGCATGTCTGCTATCTCTCTGATGGATTTTTTCTTTTTTTCAGCCTCAGGATGTTCTGCTTCACCTCAATTGAGAGTTCCTTAGACTGCATGTTGTCTGGTCACAGCAACAGCTTCCAAATGCAAAACCACACACCTGTAATCAACCCCAGACCTTTTAACTACTTCATTGATTACAGGTTAACGAGGGAGACGCCTTCAGAGTTAATTGCAGCCCTTAGAGTCCATTGTCCAATTACTTTTGGTCCCTTGAAAAAGAGGAGGCTATGCATTACAGAGCTATGATTCCTAAACCCTTTCTCCGATTTGGATGTGAAAACTCTCATATTGCAGCTGGGAGTGTGCACTTTCAGCCCATATTATATATATAATTGTATTTCTGAACATGTTTTTGTAAACAGCTAAAATAACAAAACTTGTGTCACTGTCCAAATATTTCTGGCCCTGACTGTATATATAAATATAAAGAATTTAACCACTTCATTTTCTGGCCTCATTCCTAATTCCGATAGTAAACCCTCGGTTCACAAGTGTAGTATAGCAATTACTTTATTGCATTATTTATCAGATTAGCACTGGAAATAAGTAAAAAAATAGGGTTTTTTTGTACATCTAGCATTCAAAATTTTATAAAAAGTGCATATGTATTCCAAAATATTATTACTGAAACTACAACTTATGCTGCAAAAATTAAGCCTAGATACAAATCTGTCATCAGATTCTCAGAATATTTTTTTTTTTCTTAAATTGATTTTGTTATCTAAACATAAATAAAATTAGACTCATCAAAAATTGAAATTGCAACAAGAAAGAAAAGTTGTGTAAATATGTAAATCCCAGGATGGAGAGATATGTTAATAATATGTAAATAAAAAAATTGAACATTTTCAAAACATCTCTATTTATTCGGTGTCGAGTATGAGCGCCACACGTGGAAATATCCACACTTACACGCCTTGGCTACTATTATTAAGGTTATTATTGGTTGTCTGAAGAATATTCTACCACACTAATTGAATCATTTCCGCTGTTGGCGGCCAATGATGTCCCAGATGTGATTGATGGGAAATAACTGTGGGGACTTTGCAGGCCAGATTGCTCACAGTAGTACGAGTAACAGGAGACCTGGTGTGGTCATGTTGATAAATGGATACTAAAAAAATGTAGTAGTAGAAATGGCCACACTACTGGTTCCACAACCAAATCAATGTAATGCTGACCTGTTTCATGTACCTGGAATGAAGGCTAGAGGACTCTGGCTTCCGTAGATTATGCCACCTCATGCTATAATCCTGGGAGAAGGACAGTTGTGACATTGCCTTGTGAAGGCTTGTTCATGGCGTTGCCCACATGGTCTGGAGACCAATTTCCAGCTTCTATTGCATCCAAGAGAAAATCGGGACTCATGGCTAAAAAGGATAAACCTACATTTCAGCCTCCATTACTCCATTTCTTCCTCCTTTTTGCAAACATATGGGCAATGCCATATAGAGGTCTTCAATGTCACACCAGTCCTACTCTGTAGCCAAACTCCTGCAGTATTTACTCCAGGCACTCTAACAGCTTGGCACGACAAGGCCAGGCTACATATTGTTCATGCTACAATGAGCAGCCTGAGTGGCCTAAATGTGCTGCCATTGCCTGCATCGTGTCTTGACTTGTAACCCATCGAGTGCATCTGGGACATCATTGGTCGGCATTTGAAAAAGGAAGCTGCCAGTAGCGGATCTTGATGATTTGCTCAAGTGCATTCAGCGCAGCAGAACATTCCTCGGACAACTATTAATAACCTCATTGATATCCTTTCTTGATGTTGCTATTTAAGTGTTGAGGAGGTTATATAAATTTTATAATCATGCTGACTCAAAGAATAAAGTTAACATGTCAATTGGGTGCTGTATGGTAAATTCTGTCGAAAAAGAAATACTAACTGTGAGAAATATTAAGTGTTTAGTTTTTGCTTTGTGCCACACATACATTTCTGGAAGACACTTTTGGGGGTGAAAACAATTACTAATATTACATTTTTTATATATTCCGTGAGGAGTGAAATTTCAAATGCGCTTGTTGATCTTTCATTCTTGTGCCCCATTGAATGTCCAGACAAAAAATTAGGGACGTACATAGTGCACAATAGAGAACTGGCATTTTACAATGGCACAAACCCGGCACAGCATACTGGGCACTAAAATAGCATATCCATGGAAAAAAATGCATTGCTTACTATTTTCTGAAAAACACCTGTGGGGTCAAAATATTTTCCACACATCTTGATAAATGCCTGAGGGGAGTATTTTCCAGTATTGGGTCACTTTAAAGGAGTTCCTTTTAGTTTTTCACTCTAGAGGTCTCTCAAAATTGCTACCCCGTGTTGTGTAAATCATTAAATTCGACATCTAGTACACTTGGTTCTGTTTCCTTACTGAGTCCTGCTATTTATCCAGCCAAAAGATTAGGGTCATGTGTACCATGAAGCATAATAATGACCAAACTGACCTTTCAGAGTGGCACAAACTGAACACAAAATATTGGGCAATTAGGTTGTATATCAATGAGAAAATTGCACTTTTCACTCTGTATCATCCATTGCATACAAATTTCCAGAAAACTCAAGTGCGGTCAACATGCTCACTACATCATTAGATGAATACCTTTAGGAATTAGATGTATACCATCAGATGAACACCTTGAGGGCAGCAATGTCTGATGGAGGTGAGGAGCAAGGAACAGATGAGTAAATTACAACATGTGGAAGGAGTTGCCTGGTACTAATTCTATACTGGTTGCTAATTGTATCCAGCATTGACAATTAACCTTTCTCCAAATATTTCATATTGAATTAGACACACAACGTAAATGTCACGATCGTCTCCCTGCATGTTGAGATCAGTGACAGGCTTTGGATTGGAGCCTCTCATCTCATCTGGCTCTCTTCATTTAAATGGGTTTCATTTCTCTTGGCACTGAAGTGGTTAAGTTCCAGTTTTGCTATTGCAGCTTTTCCAAAGCAGTTCCTTGCTGAGTGATCAGCTGTACTTACTAAGTAGTCACGCCCTTCAGCTTTAAATAGTGGTGTATCCCAGCATTCCTTGCTGAAGATACAAAGTTATTTGTGCCCTGGCCGCTTTTGAAGAAGGTTCTGCAAGTTAAGTTACTGTACTCAGGCTACATACTTTTAGTTGTTAATTTTCCCACTGTTTCTATTTAGTTCCGTGGTGTGTTGTTAGTGCAGCAGTGAGGTCTAGTGAACCCCCCATGCCCCTCATTAGTCAAGGTTACTATAGGGTTTTCTGAAGGTCCCAGGTTCTGTTCAGTGACAGTTGCAGAGACTGTATGGAGACTGGGAAAGACAAGGGACAGTTGAAGGTGAGGTTAGGAGGTGCCCACCTACCCCTCTCACTAGTTCCAGGACCTCCCAATGTTTTTGTGTCCCTGGTGCATCAGACACACATAGGTCTGAACGCACCGCGCCACGCTTTCTATACTAGTCGAGCGTGACAGTAATAGATGCAAATCCCAAACAAATTCACTGCACTTGATGTATATGATGCAAAATGTGACCAATTTTATTAAAAAAAGAATTGCGACTATGCAATCAGACGTTTCGACCCACCTGGGTCTTAGTCAGGAGTCGCTATAAAAAACACGAAAAATAACGTAAATATGCAATACAGGTTATATACAAAAGGAAATCTATACATATATACATAATTTACAAAATTTACAAACGATCAAATGCACGAGTCAAGGCCAATAATAGGGTAAGGCTATGACCGCACTTTGCATTTTTACCTGCGTTTCCGCAGCGTTTTGAGCTGCAGCGTTTTCATGCCAAAAGGCATGCGTTCTGCTTTTCCATAATAGTCTATGGAAAAGGTTGATTTCTAGACCGCACTTTGCGTTTTAAAACGCTGCGTTTAATTTGCATATTTTGTGGCAAAAACCATGCGTTCAAAGAAGCAGCATGTCAATTGTTTTTGCCATTTTGGGTGCGTTTTGCTAACATTGAAGTCAATGAGAAATGGCAAAAACCAAGATACTTCAAATTTCCTGCTTTTTACCTGCTTTTTTGGTGCAGAAAACATGCTTTTTGTACTTCAAAAACGCATGCTTTTCTGACATTTAAATAATGGAATAATATGTCCCTTTACACACACACATAGTCCGACAATTAAAATAAAGAAAATTATGATTTTATTGCTATTTTAGCATTAAATATTATAAAACCGCTATAATTTCATGATATATAAATTTTTCTTTATTAATTCACAAATTATAAATGTATTGTTTTTTTTCTTTTTTTTCATTCTGTTTGACTGTGTAAACTTTATTTAGCAGTGTCTTGATGTTCAAAACGCATCTGTCAAAACGCAGGTGAAAAGCAGGTAAAAAGCGCTGAAAATGCATCTAAAACGCGGTAAATACGCATACGTTTTTAGCGCTAAATTTCTGAAAAAGGCAACTTTGGCTAATTCAATTAAGGCAAAAATGTGCGATCTGAACTGCAAGTAGGACGACGCAAAGTGCGGTCATAGCCTAAAAGTTGAATAAATTGTTGTTGCAAAAAGGCCATTAAACGCACAAAAGGCAAAATGGTAATCTAGAGGTAAAATAAACAAGTAGATCAATGTGATAAAATACATGGGGAGAAATAATATAATAAACAGACCACAAGAAGACGTGTAAACGATGGTGTAGTACAGTAATAGATGCAACATATATAGCAAGTAGATGGTTAAAATAAAATTTTGACTTTTAATAAATGATAACAAAGGGGGCACATGCCCCTAAAAATGGACTGAATACCTAGACACATATAAACTCACAGTATATAAATATATAACGTGCTCAAACAATCGTACAGATAAATAATTGGTTTGATGTCATCCCAATCTCATCCCAAAATGTCGATGTTGATCGTCCAGGAGAACAAACAGTTTCCAGATGTATGGATATGGCCACTATAAATCTCCCTGTCATGCCCAATAGATTGTCTCCTGTCCTGACAAGGACAGTGCCCATGTGTGATCCTGTCCCACAATAGAAAGTAGTCCCAATGTGTCTCCTGACGTGTTTCATCCCTGGTACTAGTGATCTCTTCAGTGGAGTTAAATTACCCAGTGTCTGACGACACCTCCACTGGAAAGGTCCTCAATCAGTTGCAGTGAGGGTTCATTACCATAGCGACATGTCAACCATAACGCACGGCCTGTGGGTCTTTTTTATTGGAACAAGCCAAGGCTTTGTGATCACGCATCACAATGACGCGCCTCCATGGAGTCTTTTCATTGGGCAGTGGTTCATGCTGCTGATAAATCAATGCCATGGTGACGCATCATCGGACACACCCCAGCCGACGCCACCGTTGGAACGAGTATGTGCTGTATGACACATTAGGGGGATGTGCCACTCAAAATAGCATTCATTGGGCAAAGTGCCCCCACATGGTTATTATAGCTCAAACCAAAAAGAGGAATTGCTCATATTGGGCCATGAACATACAGTGCTGGCCAAAAATATTGGCACCCCTGCAATTCTGTCAGATAATACTCAGTTTCTTCTTGAAAATTATTGCAATCACAAATTCTTTGGTATTATTATCTTCATTTAATTTGTCTTCAATGAAAAAAAATAAAAAATTGTCATAAAGCCAAATTGGATATAATTCCACACCAAACATAAAAAGGGGGTGGACAAAAGTATTGGCACTGTTTGAAAAATCATGTGATGCTTCTCTAATTTGTGTAATTAACAGCACCTGTAACTTACCTGTGGCACCTAACAGGTGTTGTCAATAACTAAATCACATTTGCAGCCAGTTGACATGGATTCAAGTTGACTCATCCTCTGTTCTGTGTCCTTGTGTGTACCACATTGAGCATGGAGAAAAGAAAGAAGACCAAAGAACTGTCTGAGGACTTGAGAATCCAAATTGTGAGGAAGCATGAGCAATCTCAAGGCTACAAGTCCATCTCCAAAGACCTGAAAGTTCCTGTGTCTACGGTGCGCAGTGTCATCAAGAAGTTTAAAGTCCATGGCACTGTGGCTAACCTCCCTAGATGTGAAAGGAAAAGAAAAATTGACGAGAGATTTCAATGCAAGATTGTGCGGATGGTGGATAAAGAACCTTGACTAATATCCAAACAAGTTCAAGCTGCCCTGCAGTCCGAGGGTACAACAGTGTCAACCCATACTATCCGTCGGCGTCTGAATGAAAAGGGACTGTATGGTAGGATACCCAGGAAGACCCCACTTCTTAAAGCGGGCTTTACATGCTACGAGATCGCTACAGCGATCTCGTTGGGGTCACAGATTTTATGACGCACATCCGGCCGCTGTAGCGATCTCGTTGTGTGACTCCTAGGAGCGATTTTGGATACTTGCAAAAACGTCTAAAATCGCTCCTCATTGACATGGGGGTCCTCTCCAAATTATCGCTGCTGTCGCTTGGGCGAAGTTGATCCTCATCCCTGCTGCAGCACACATCGCTACGTGTGACGCCGCAGGAACGAGGAACTTCTCCTTACCTGCCACACACCAGCAATGAGGAAGGAAGAAGGTGGGCGGGATGTTCGGCCCGCTCATCTCCGCCCCTCCGCTTTGATTGGGCGACCGCTTAGTGACGTCGCTGTGACGCCGAGCGAACCGCCCCCTTAGAAAGGAGGCAGTTTGCCGGTCACAGCGACGTCGCCGAGCAGGTAAGTACGTGTGACGCTGCCGTAGCGATAATGTTCGCTACGGCAGCGATCTTCACATATCGGCATAACGATAGGGGCGGGTGCTATCACGCTCGCCATCGCTAGCATCGGCTAGCGATGTCGCAGCGTGTAAAGCCACCCTAAGGCCCTGTCACACACAGAGATAAATCTGCAGCAGATCTGTGGTTGCAGTGAAATTGTGGACAATCAGTGGCAGGTTTGTGGCTGTGTACAAATGAAACAATATGTCCATGATTTCACTGCAACCACAGATCTGCCAAAGATTTATCTCTGTGTGTGACAGGGCCTTTACCCCGAGACATAAAAAAGCCAGGCTGGAGTTTGCCAAAACTTACCTGAGAAAGCCTAAAACATTTTGGAAGAATGTTCTCTGGTCAGATGAGACAAAAGTAGAGCTTTTTGGGAAAAGCCATCAACATAGAGTTTACAGGAAAAAAAAAGAGGCATTCAAAGAAAAGAACACGGTTCCTACAGTCAAACATGGCGGAGGTTCCCTGGTGTTTTGGGATGCTTTGCTACCTCTGGCACTGGACTGTTTGACCGTGTGCATGGCATTATAAAGTCTGAAGGCTACCAACAAATTTTGCAGCATAATGTAGGGCCCAGTGTGAGAAAGCTGGGTCTTCCTCAGAGGTCATGGGTCTTCCAGCAGGACAATGACCCAAAACACACTTCAAAAAGCACTAGAAAATTGTTTGAAAGCACTGGAGACTACTAAAGTGGCCAGCAATGAGTCCAGACCTGAATCCCATAGAACACCTGTGGAGAGATCTCAAAATGGCAGTTTGGAGAAGGCACCCTTCAGTTCTCAGGGACCTGGAGCAGTTTGCCAAAGAAGAATGGTCTAAAATTCTAGGACAGCATTGTAAGAAACTCATTGATGGTTACCGGAAGCGGTTGTTCGCAGTTATTTTGGCTAAAGGTTGTACAACCAAGTATTAGGCTAAGGGTGCCAATACTTTTGTCTGGCCCATTTTTGGAGTTTTGTATGAAATGATCAATGATTTGATTTTTGTTTCATTCTCTTTTGTGTTTTTTCATTGCAAGCAAAATAAATGAAGTTAATAATACCAAAGAATTTGTGATTGCAATCATTTTCAAGAAGAAGCTGAGTATTATCTGACAGAATTGCAGGGGTGCCAATACTTTTGGCCAGCACTGAACGTTAGTACTGTTAAATCTAATGCAATAAGGAGAATGTCGGACAATTGTCCACCATAAGATGAACATCCCATGACCACAATGTACTGTGCCAAGTCTGGTAAAAAACAAAAATCACAAGTTATGACAATCATATTGCACAACAAAGGGAAGACACATCTTAATATATAAGACATTCAATAATAAAACGAACTTGGTTTGCTTGGTCAAAATATTTCTCATCGGCAGGACACCAGCTTGACTCATAAATAGACCAGAGGTTGTCAATTGACATTGGTATATATATATTTACAGAAGAGGAAGGCGGAAAAGGGATTGACATGAAGGAGAGGGAACAGGAACAGGGATAGAAGTGATTAAAGTCAAGATAGGGTCAAGCTGGTGTCCTGTCCAATGAAAAGGCTCCATCGGACAAAAGGGGCAATATTGTTATCATGGATGTGGACTAATATCGGAATATGTGCCTCACTCTTTTGAACGAACAGACTACTTACAAGACTTTATCAAATAATCCTACATCAGCCCTTATGGCTAAGGTGTCCTTTATTCTCATTGTAGTCAAGGGGGAGCATCTTATAAGTGTGTATAAATTTGAGTATATGTTGACTAAGTATCCCATCATGGCCACTTTCAATACCCTTCCCAAATCACATAAACGTTTGTCCCTGATAAAAGGCAGAGCCATTGTATTTGGCATAGAAAGTATAGGCCATAAAGTAGGGACCTACTATGGGAAAAATAAGTGTTTGTTACACTGGCAATTTTGCAAGTATTCACACCTACAAAAAATGGACGGGTCTGTAATTTTTATCGTAAGTACAATTCAATTGTGATAGACAGAATCCCCCCAAAATGCCAGAACATCACATTATATGATTTTTAAATAATTAATGTTACTGTTTTTGGACACAATTTTGATATATTTTTGATTCCTTGGCCTTATGTTTGTACACAAGACATGATGGATCTATTAAACCATCATGTGGATCAAGAGGAGTGGCTTGCCAGTGTTGATGTAGAAGCACTTGTGATGCCCTGGCGGTCACACAGAAGTAGGCCCCTGCACAACACCTTCCCTCACAGGGTTACACCAAGCCAACAAAACCCTAGTCACCCCCCCAAGGTAGGAAAGGCACACCAGTGGGCGGGACCAGGCAGAAGGAAAACACCTACCTAGGGGTCTAGAGAACCTGGAGCGGGAAAAGTCAGTTAGTTAAGAGTTAGAGTTGAGAGTTGACAGCGGAGAGAGGAGAACGTAAAGTGGAAATCAGAGAAGGAAAGGCGTCGGGGGTTGGAGCCCCGGCGTGCTGGCTAGGTGGCAGACTGTGGTCCGTGTCTGTCAGGAGATGGGAAGACGGCTGCCAGAGATCCGAGGTGGATCGGGACAGAGTAGGTGCCCGCCGGTACCGACAACGTGCACAGAGGTGGTACCTGGACCCTGAAGCAAGGACCGGAACAACCGGCTTTGTTAATTTACCAGTTGAGGACAGGATTATAGGCCCTGTCCCACCCAAAGTCCCAAAAGGCAGACCAGCAGCCCACCGCGGGGGATAGGGCATCCGCAAGGGCCCCTTAAGATCCCAAGGATCAGCATCTGCGGGCAAGGCTCCCACCCGTAGTTCTGGGAGCGGACTCCCGTGCTCCACACCAGGAAGTCCAAGGAGAACTAAAAGTAGTGCAGAAGAAAGTGACACAGACCATCACCCCGGGTGAGGGAGCAGAATACACCCGGCCGCTGCGGCCGGCCACTGGCACCTTGGTTAAAAGCACTTTGTGTTTATTGAGTCCACACATCAGTGCAGCCTCATCCAGCACCATGACTACCGACTGTAAGTTGCTGATTCCTTGCCTCTTAGAGACTGCTCCCTGCAACCCCTCACAATACCTTGAGCCCCGGGGCATCCACCCCCCCTACCCACGGAGGGGTTAACAACCAGCTGCTATTCCATCGCCCTCGGATGCTCCCCAACTGCAGCAGTGGTACCATCTTACCACAACCCCGTGGGTGGCATCACGAAGTACTATCAGCAATCCCTGTACATACAGTTAGGTCCAGAAATATTTGGACAGTGACACAAGTTTTGTTATTTTAGCTGTTTACAAAAACATTTTCAGAAATACAATTATATATATAATATGGGCTGAAAGTGCACACTCCCAGCTGCAATATGAGAGTTTTCACATCCAAATCGGAGAAAGGGTTTAGGAATCATAGCTCTGTAATGCATAGCCTCCTCTTTTTCAAGGGACCAAAAGTAATTGGACAAGGGACTCTAAGGGCTGCAATTAACTCTGAAGGCGTCTCCCTCGTTAACCTGTAATCAATGAAGTAGTTAAAAGGTCTGGGGTTGATTACAGGTGTGTGGTTTTGCATTTGGAAGCTATTGCTGTGACCAGACAACATGCGGTCTAAGGAACTCTCAATTGAGGTGAAGCAGAACATCCTGAGGCTGAAAAAAAAGAAAAAATCCATCAGAGAGATAGCAGACATGCTTGGAGTAGCAAAATCAACAGTCGGGTACATTCTGAGAAAAAAGGAATTGACTGGTGAGCTTCGGAACTCAAAAAGGCCTGGGCGTCCACGGATGACAACAGTGGTGGATGATCGCCGCATACTTTCTTTGGTGAAGAAGAACCCAGTCACAACATCAACTGAAGTCCAGAACACTCTCAGTGAAGTAGGTGTATCTGTCTCTAAGTCAACAGTAAAGAGAAGACTCCATGAAAGTAAATACAAAGGGTTCACATCTAGATGCAAACCATTCATCAATTCCAAAAATAGACAGGCCAGAGTTAAATTTGCTGGAAAACACCTCATGAAGCCAGCTCAGTTCTGGAAAAGTATTCTATGGACAGATGAGACAAAGATCAACCTGTACCAGAATGATGGGAAGAAAAAAGTTTGGAGAAGAAAGGGAACGGCATATGATCCAAGGCACACCACATCCTCTGTAAAACATGGTGGAGGCAACGTGATGGCATGGGCATGCATGGCTTTCAATGGCACTGGGTCACTTGTGTTTATTGATGACATAACAGCAGACATGAGTAGCCGGATGAATTCTGAAGTGTACCGGGATATACTTTCAGTCCAGATGCAGCCAAATGCCGCAAAGTTGATCGGACGGCGCTTCATAGTACAGATGGACAATGACCCCAAGCATACAGCCAAAGCTACCCAGGAGTTCATGAGTGCAAAAAAGTGCATTCTGCAATGGCCAAGTCAATCACCAGATCTTAACCCAATTGAGCATGCATTTCACTTGCTCAAATCCAGACTTAAGACGGAAAGACCCACAAACAAGCAAGACCTGAAGGCTGCGGCTGTAAAGGCCTGGCAAAGCATTAAGAAGGAGGAAACCCAGCATTTGGTGATGTCCATGGGTTCCAGACTTAAGGCAGTGATTGCCTCCAAAGGATTCGCAACAAAATATTGAAAATAAAAATATTTTGTTTGGGTTTGGTTTATTTGTCCAATTACTTTTGACCTCCTAAAATGTGGAGTGTTTGTAAAGAAATGTGTACAATTCCTACAATTTCTATCAGATATTTTTGTTCAAACCTTCAAATTAAACGTTACAATCTGCACTTAAATTCTGTTGTAGAGGTTTCATTTCAAATCCAATGTGGTGGCATGCAGAGCCCAACTCGCGAAAATTGTGTCACTGTCCAAATATTTCTGGACCTAACTGTATATGTCCCCTTTCATTTGAGTGTCCGTGCGAGTCCCGGGTCCGGAGGATGCCTCGAGCCACACTACGGGTCCGGATCCGAGCAGCCCAACGGCTAGCGTGGGGGTGGCACACACTCTACCAATCCCTCACACCAAAGGCCAAGAGTCGGCAAAATACTACCTTTCAGCTAGGAGGTACAACATAAAGCACATAATGATTTTGTGCTTGAAAGTCTTGAATTTGTCCTCAATATTAAAATTGTCTCTCCAGGACTGGAGACAAACTCTAGCGCAGCAGCACCTATTGGAAGTAGCGATCCTAAAAGTCAAATGTGGATTTTTAACAATCCTTTGCATATGACTTAGAATATATATGCCAGATCAGAATCCCAATTTGCAGACACGGTGTTTTGGGGTGCTTGCCCCTCGTCAGTGCAAAGTATGGGGTGTCTGATCTGGCTCATGAGAAGCTTTGTGGGAACCACAGGGGAACACTATTCTCCTTAAGGAGACTTTGCAAGCTAGTCTGGCTGCCAGTAAGGGGACTTATAGCTGCCATGCCCCTCTGGAAAATATTCAAATTGTCTCTCCAGCAAAGGAGACAAACTCTAGCGCAGCACCACCTATTGGAAGTAGCGATCCAAAAAGTCAAATGTGGATTTTTAACAATCCTCAATATTAATCTTTTCACTTTTGATGGCAAACGCCTGAAGACAGCTATGCGGTACCCCAGTACTCCCAGTTATGCTAATCTGTTCCCAAACTGGTGAGAGGATATATATGTTTTCATGGAGGGCAACCATCATATGGCTAGATCCATAGAACTATAGGCCAGATACATCGATGATGTATTTGTATTCGCACTTTGTGGATGCTTTGAATACAAACCCCATTGGCCTATGTTTTACCTCTGAGATTACAACTAACCAACTGCCCTTTCTAGATCTAATAATAAGTAAGGCAAAAATTGATTATTTCAAACTAGCATTTTTCATAAACCATTTTTCATAAAAAATGCTCTTCTCAGATGGGATAGCCATCATCACGATCCCTTGAAAATAGGTTACAGTGATACTCTCCAGAGTTACTTTTTCTTAATCTAAAACAACGTGTATTTCTTTCTACTGTAATTATGGGAATATACAAATAGTAGATTCTCATTACTTACAATATATTTATTATCAGCTTTTACACCAAGTTTCCTTTTTACTTGGTAGCATATTGCACATATTACGTTCCAGGAAACCACTCCAGCACATGAAAAACATTTCACAATATTTGGACGTTAGCATTCAAGTTTTATGGCATTTTTCTAACTTGAGCATCTGTTAAATTTACTTCAATTTCTTATTTATGTCATTTATTTTTTTTTCTTTAATTCTTCTAGTTTTACCCTATATATGACATTCTCTGTAAGTCCTAGGAATGTAATTTCATGGAGCTGAGCACTGTAACTTGTACTATTGCAGAATGAAATGTCCTTACCAATTTTCTGATAGTAATTATATTCTGCACCGATCATATTATTAATTTTGATTTTTAAAAAAACAAAAACAAATCACAGTAATTCAGAACTGTGGGCAGGATTTTAGCTGTGACGAGTGAAGCACTACCCAATTAATTTATAAGGGATGTTCTGTTTTATCTTTATTGCCTACCAATTAAAGTGGATTTGTCACTGGGGTTATTATGCTGCCCATCAGAGGTCAGCAATAAAATATTGACAAAGATCCTAATTCCAGCACTTTATAACTTCCATTTTTTTAAAGAGAATCTGTCAGCAGTTGTTTTGCTAGTTTATTTGAGATCAGTATAAAGTAGGGTTAGCTGATTGCACATGCGCCACACCTGACGGTATCACAATGAGGAAATTGGGGAATGGGCTATATAAACTCCAGGAACACACTAACCTTGTGACCCTCCCCCATAAAAAAAGCCCACGCGAAAAGCACGTCAGGGTCCTGGAAGTGCATCCCTTTACAGTTTTGAAGTTACTGTGGGTCTCCTATTATGGAGCTGAGAATTGTTGCTATTATCATGCATGTGCACTTTACTATGGGTGAGCATCCCCTGTTGTGGATTTGAGTTCTCTTGTTCTTACTTTGGAGATGAATACTGTTGCTACTATTATGCATGTGCACTTTATTGTGGGTGAGCGTCCCCTATTGTGGAATTTGAGTACTCCTGCTGCTACTAAGGATACTTTATACCCACCTTCTATTAGTTTGATCTGTATTTAGGTGCTCCCCCATTTGCATTTCTCACCAGCACTATGTCTTTTATTCTACATGCTGTTTTGTCATTATGTTTATGTAAACATTGTATTATAGCCCTTTTTTTTCAAGGTGGATTTTGATTTACACTGTAGGTCATTATTGTTTCAACTTTTGCTCTGAGTTCAGATGTTGCTGACATACAGTATGTAGGGTTAAAGAGCCTGTGTCCAGTGATGTGGCACTTGCTCAGCAGCCTGCTGTAGTTGTAACGCAATCAGTGTTTTACCAGCAGAAGATTATCACTGCAGGATTAGGTTTCACATGTCAGGCAGTCCAGCTTGTCTGTTTAAGCCCACCCCATCCTTGATATGACATGCCAAATCGCTGATATATTGTATCATCATCCTTTTTTTGTATGTTATGTATTTTGAACAGGAATTGTTTGTTTGACAACCCTGTCTTTACAATGACTAAAGGGAACCTGTCACCAGATTTGGGGCCTATAAGCTGCGGCCACCACCACCGGGCTCTTATATACAGCATTCTAATATACTGTATATAAGAGCCCAGGCTGCTGTGTAGAACATAAAAATCGCTTTATAATACTCACCTAACAGGCGGTGCGGTGCAGACCGGTCGGATGGGCGTCTCCGTTTTTCGGGTCCGGAGTCTCCTCTTTCAGCCATCTTTGTCCTCCTTCTTCTGAAGCTTGGGTGCATGACACGTCCAACATCATCCATATTAGCCGGCATTGAAGTCCTGCACAGGCGCCAGACCCGGAGAATGAAGACGCCCATCCTGGTGACAGGTTCCCTTTAATGTAAATTGTATCATATCCAAGATTTGGGGGATAAAAATACACCCACTCAACCAATAAACCAGTTACATTTTGTTAAGATACCAGGTATGCCTCTTTCCTCGTTGTTGGCATCTCGGTGCCGATCCCTTGGAAGACTCTACCTAAGTGATAGAAGATCTCTGTGCTAACAGCAGCTTGCTGACAATATACAATGTACACCGAAAGCTGCCAATCAAGATTATACAAAGTTCAGCATATATAGCACTACTACGTCTACAACAGAGAAAACTAATTTTATCAAAACTGCACCAAGCAGCCCAGTAAGAGATACATCACTGGAATCAGGCTCTCTGCTCCTACATCAAGTTGTTCTCAGATTCCATAGCATCTGCTGTAATACTGAAGTTCTATATATTCATGATGTGCAGCTCATCTCTTCCTCTCCATCCACAATTGATTAATGGCTTTCTTCTTATACTGTGCACAACGATAAAGCTGTCAATCAACAGCAGGTAGGAGGAGATCCACACTTTGTGTATATAGACGATTCCTCAAGATGAAATATAATAGCTCTTGAGCTCGGCTCCCGCTGAAGCTAGTAACAAAGGATTTTTCTGAAAACATCTACAAGAAAAAAAAAATAATACAACCAGGATCACTAGTTTGCGTTCTCCCAGCTTGCCTAAACATAGCAACATATTCCCTTTTATTCACAAAATAAGTATATTTTTCATAAATCAACAAAAAGGAAAGTTTATTTTAGGATTTTTATCATGTATTTTAGTACTGGATGATTATTTTTGATAGTATAATTATTTTTTATGCATGTGCCTCTTTATATTTATATGGTTATCTTTTATATAAATGCAATGTACTCACTAGAGGGGACACAATCAATGTATATTATAAAGTATAGAGTTGCTACAAATTGATTCACAGGACCGATTCCATTGGCCACGTCAGGATCTGTGGCTGTCGGACGGGAACCCCTAGACCTGCAGCTTTTCTTTTGATTAATCGGCAAAGTCACATAAGCGTCACTCCACAATGATGATGTGACTCCACAACGCGTTAACTGGGACTGCCTTCCTTGACTATTAATATAGATTTTATGAAATGACAATACATTGAAGATTGTATGTGTGAAGCCCCACAGGTGTTGTGTCGGTGCATTACCTTCAGGGACTCCACTCAGCTGGATCTTGTCACAGGTAGGAGATCTTCTTCTTGTCGTGACGCCACTCTCAGTATTGCGGCCAGTAGGGACCGCCACTGCAGGTTGAGGGTCGCCTGGGGCTGATGGTGTGTGCAGTTAGTTGGAATAGCCTCCTGAGAGTGAGGCAAGCCCCAGGGCCCGGTGTAGGTGCGTAGTACCACAAGGCGCAGAATAACTCCACACAGGCAGAATGTCTTTCAGGGTTTTTACTCACTTCAGGTGGCAGGGTGAGTAACCCGGGCGTAGCTGGGATGAACCAGGCGGGAACCAGGTGTCCTTCAGGCTGACTTGTGAGGGTGACTACTAACTCGCCTTCCTTAGCCCTTGGTGGTTTGGGGTAACCCCGACTTTGAGTCCCTATGGGGGTCACCCAGGGAAGATGCTGCAGCCTCTCTCCCCTTCGTTTGCCGTTTGCTTGTCGCCTGGGCCAGATCACTCCAGCTTCTTGCCTCCTGTGAGCTATGGGCCCTAACTGTGGCTACGTGGCTGCGGCTTTTGTGGTGTTGTGGCGTGGGCTTTGAGAGCCCCACACCGGCAGGTTTAGCAAAAGAAAGCTGGATCTATCTCCGCTTCGGGATCTGCCGCCCGTTTGGGCCTGGTACTCTCTAGCAGTCTCCTTACTTCCCACTCCGTTGCTCTCTCTTTAGCTGAAGATGGATTTCGGGTAGCACTCCTAGTTGACCGTTCTCCCCCGTCAGTAGCCACTGCGCGGGCGCTGTTAGACAGCAACAGCCCCACAGGTCTGCTCCTCACTGAGCCCTATGGAGTTCTGCTCTAACTGACTCACTGCCCCTCCTCTCCTGTTCTTGCCTACGCCACCTAGCAACCAGACTCTCTTACCACACCCCTTGAGAGGAGATGGAGGCTTTTGGCCCCCTCCACTATTCCAGTGAAGGTCAAGGCTTTTCCCCCTCCTGGGATCCCCAGGGGTCCTCTCATGGGTACATGTGTGAGACCTGATTACTATGCGCCTGTGTTCCACACCCCTGTCAGCCTTCTGGATTACCTGTATTGTACTGTCCCCAGCATGGGTGCAGTACTCAGTGGTGCCTGACCAGGTCAGGGGCGCCACATATGGAATTACCGGACAAATTTTCTTTCGTTTAGAAATTGCGCCAAAAGGAGCGGCTTAACTCGACTAACCTCTATACTTTTTCAGCTTGAAAGTGTGTGGTTAGCCTATGCCTACATTTTTGACATACATATATTACCAAGTTTTTCCAAAAATAAGCCCTCCCCCAAAAATAAGCCCTAGCAGGGATTTTCAGCATTTTTGGAGCAAGGCTTAAATATAAGCCCTCCCCCGAAAATAAGCCCTAGTCGCGGATCAATAATGAAGTGTCCGTGCAGCTAAAAAGGTTACAGATACTGCAGGACACTTCATTATACACAGCGGCACCCGGCAATCACTCACCCGATGCTGAGTGGCAGGACCTGCCGTGATCACACACCTGCACTCATCCACTCACCAGATCTCTCTCTCACACACACACACACACACACACATACACACAATCAGATCTCACTCACACACCAGATCTCACACACAAATATCGGATCGCACACACAGTCAGATCGCACGCATAATCAGATCGCACACACAATCATCGGATCGCACACACAGTCAGATCGCACACACACTCTCCTCATTCAGCGACACCGATGTCTTCTCGCCGGCAGAATCCTGAGAGGCAGTGCGGTGGAGCGCAATGAACAGGACCTGCGCACGGGACACGTGACTTGCTCTCATCATTCCCTGCGGTCGTAAGCGCTGGATGTGATGTGATGTGTGCGATCGGTTGTGTGTCTGTGATCTGCTGTGTGTGTCTGCGATCGGCTGTGTTTTTCTGCGATCGGCTGTGTGTCTAAGATCGGCTGCGTGTATCTGTGATTGGCTGTGTGTGCCTGTGATCGGCTGTGTGTGTCTGCTATCTGCTGTGTGTGTGTGATCTGCTGTGTGTGTCTGCGATCGGCTGTGTGTATCTGTGATCGGCTGTGTGTGCCTGCGATCGGCTGTGTGTGACTGCTATCTGCTGTGTGTCTGCTATCTGCTGTGTGTCTGCTATCTGCTGTGTGTCTGCGATCGGCTGTGTGTATCTGTGATCGGCTGTTTGTGCCTACGATCTGCTGTGTGTATCTGTGATCAGCTGTGTGTGCCTGCGATAGGCTGTGTGTATCTGTTATCGGTTGTGTGTGCCTGCTATCTGCTGTGTGTGTGATCTGCTGTGTGTGTGATCTGCTGTGTGTGTGATCTGCTGTGTGTGTGATCTGCTGTGTGTGTGATCTGCTGTGTGTGATTTGCTGTGTGTGTCTGCGAGCGGGCTGTGTGTGTCAGCGTGTCAGCCAGCAGCAGGGGAGAACGGCATACAGCACCGACCGGAGATCACAGGGAGGACCTGGGAGCCGCGCAGACGTCCGGGTCTGGTGAGTATGACTCTCCTGGGAAGTGTGGGGTCTGCTTTTTTGGGGGGTAAACTTACCTCCAACCGTGTTTCTCCAAGAAAAAGACCTCCTCCAAAAATAAGCCCTAGTGCTTTTTTGGGGGGCAAAAAAAAATATAAGACAGTGTCTTATTTTTGGAAAAACACGGTAGGTGGAAAATTGGAACTTATCTCAAAAGTATTGGCACAAATTAAACCAAGTTTTATTTGTAACAACATAAGGAGCGGTATAAGCACTGGAGCCATGGCGGAGCCTTTGGGGTGGATTACCCAATTCATTATTCTGAAGCCACCAAAACGTTATGGAAGAATTGACGATTGTAGACTCTCCAGTCCTTCCATAGGCCTCAATATCACCTAGCACAAACCTATATGTGCTGTCACTCACGGTGAACAGCACTACCAAAAAAATATTATAGATAATGTCAGTGTTTGGACCCTGAGTTCAGTGGCTTTTTGTAAAGAATTAGTTTTAACATCCCAGGACTGCAAAGCAGTATGAAAATTGCTATCTTTCCTCAATTCCATGGACATCCTGATACCACTCTTGTGGCCTTGGCATGACATGCTGCTGAAGTATGTTCCAGATCTGGTGGCAGGTAGTGCGGACATGAATGGCATGCGAGAAAATAATCGCACACTTGTTAAGCGATGGGCATGGGGCAGTAGTCGTGGGCGAGGGATTCTCTCCGGTAGGCGCCTTCAAGAAAAGTGTATTAGTCCTGGCTGGGTGTGTGCATAGCTGTGATGCTGTGCATACCTTTCAGACGGCCATATGATTCCACTGTTTTGGGCAGGCCAGGACTGGATTGTGGATGCAACAACAGAGATGGAGGTTGGTAGTTCTTATTAACCAACAGTCTTTTACTTAACAGTCTCTGGATGACAACTATACCCAAGATGTAGGTGGAACACTTCTTATCTGACATTTCTTGCACACAAAGCATCATTAGACACACTTCCTCCACGTTATGGTCTTGGTTTTTCCCAGACCTTCTGCCACCACCTAACTTATCAGAACAGAATGACATGTGAAAGTCATTCTTTTCCACCCATGGTCCACATCCTCTCAGCCACAGCAGATTTGCCACACAGGACTGTATGTTTATTTTATGTCCAACACTGCTGTAAGCTAATCGGCGCCTGCTACTAAGTGTCTATATCTAGACCCTACTCACAAAGGTTGTGTTTGCCTTCTTTAACAGATTCTGATTTAGTTGCTGATCTTTGCTTTTGGTTACAACCACCCTTCATGTGTTTGTTCATTCTCTTCGGCTATTCTTGTTCAGTCTCAATATTGCAGCCTTCACAAGTCATCCACAGAATGTTACCAAAACACGTCTTGACAACCTGTACTGCTATCCTACTCACTAGCCATTTCCTATCTAAATTCTTAGATGGAGTTTGTTATTTCCCTAATGACTTGCTCCTCCCCTGTGGGCTAAACCCACAGCTTAACTGTTTGTTGCCCTTCAGTCAGTTACCGGGCAACCTATCTTACCCAAACATCATACATTACCTATATTCTTATAATGTACAGCCACTAGATGGCAACATTTACTTGCAGACACTATACATCATTATACTGCAATGCATAATCAGCACTGTACATCTATACTAAATTCTTTGCATTCCTATACCTTACAATCCTTTCTTACATAATTTTACTTTATATCTTATCACACATTGAGTGGCATGTAAAAGTTTGGGCACCCTGGTCAAAATTACTGCTACTGTGAACAGTTAAGCACGTTGAATATAAATTGATCTCTAAAGGGCATAAAGCCATGACACATTTCCTTTGTATTTTAGGCACAAAAAAAAACACATAGTCATCGTTTACATTTTTAAGTTAACAAAATAGGAAAATCGGCCAATGCAGGAGTTTGTGCACTCCGCATGGTTAGTATCTAGTAGCAACCCCTTTGGCAAGTATCACAGCTTGAAAATGTTTTCTGTATCCAGCCAAAAGTTGAGGGATTTTCAACAATTTGTCCTTGACAAAGTCCTCCAGCTCTGTGAGATTCCTGGCTTATCTTGCATGCACTGCTCTTTTGAAGTCTAGCCATAGATTTTCAATGATGTTAAGATCAGATGACTGTGCGGGTCATTGTAAAACCTTCAGCTTGTGCCTTTGGAGGTAGTCTATTGTTGATTTTGACATGTGTTTAGAATCATCCATTTGTAGAATCCATCATTTTTTCACCTTTAGCTTCTTTACACATGGCATTTGCATCAAGAATTTGTTCAAATTTCAACTAATCCATTCTTCCCTCTACCCTTGAAATGTTCCTCGTGCCATTGGCTCCAACACAACCCCAAAGTATGATTGATCCACCCCCATGCTTAATGGTTGACAAGATGCTTTTTTAAGGAAATTCTGTGCCCTTTTTTCTCCATACATACCTTTGATCATTGTGGCCAAAGGGTTCTATTTTATTTTCTATTTTATCATCATCGTTCCATAGGACTTGTTTCCAAAATGCATTAGCTTGTTTAGATGTTCTTTTGCATTCTGCTGACACTGAACTACATGGTGAAAACACAGGAGAGGTTTTCTCCTGATGACTATTCCATGAAGGCCATATTAGTGCAGGTGTCTGAGAACATTGAAACAATGTGCCATAAGTACAGAATCTGCTAAATGTACCTGTAGGTCTTTTGTACTCAAGTGGGGGTTCTGATTTGCCTCTCTAGCAATCCTACGAGCAGCTCTCACAAAAATTTTGCTTGGTCTTCCAGACCTTATCTTGACCTCCACTGTTCCTGATAACTTTCATTTCTTAAATACATTTCAAACTGGGAAAACTTTAAAACATTTTGCTATTTTGTTATATCCTACGCTTCCTTTGTGGGCCTCCACGTTTTTCATTTTCAGAGTTCTCTTTGGGTTAAAAAAAACTACAATTTATGAGCAGTCATTAATAATATTTACTTGCAAGTTCCTGTCCTCCCATAAATTGTAGTTTTTTTAATCCAAAGAGAGGCATTAGTTTGATAGGGACCCAACAAAAAGAGATCGCCTTGCTGTTGTCTGTTGGGCTCACATAAAACTGGCCAATTTTTCTGCGCTAAGCATCTCAATTTTGACATGTTTTTTATAGCAGTAATGCATGTCTGTATTCCCTAATTCATTGTTACACGTCTTATCACTGCAGTATGCAACTGTCTCCTTTTTGTTACTATGTTTCATGTTCAGTTTGTACCTGTTCACATTACAAAGGTTAGATGTGCCATCAGTCTTTTTCTTAGATTTCAGGCTTATGCCTTCTGATTGAAGCCTTCAGCCTTAAGCGATTTTAATTCTTTTTTTGCCTGTCCGCGAATAAACTGGAGGTTTTTTAACTCAAACAAAGACATTAGTTTGATAAGGACCCAACAAAAAGAGGTCGCCTTGCCATTGGTTGTTGGGCTCACATAAAACTGGCCATTTTTGTGAGCTAAGTATCTCAATAGTTGCTTGTTTTTCATAGCAGTATTACATGTCTATATTCCATATTCATTGTTACACATATCTGAGCACTGCAGTGTGCAATTGTTTGCTTTTTGTTATAGTGTGTCATGTTCCGCTTGCAACTGTTCACATTAGAAAGGTAGGATGTGCCATCAGTCATTTTCTTAGACACTAGTGATGTAGACTCAGCGCTGGATGCGGGAATCTGAGTAAAATTGTTTTTACTATTAACAAAGCTAATAGGAGTTACTTTATTGATGAGACAACCTGTCAAATTATTACAATTACCCTGTCCAATAGATCTAAAACGAAATTAATGTGTTTGGGGAACTGCAAAAAAAAATGGCTGACAATTGATTTTTGTTTTGTACATTTCATAAAAAAAGAAAGAAAATTATATTCTAAAATATTTGTACTGAAACGTTATAATTAGGGATGATGGAATACCTCAATTATTCGGCTTCGCAAATATTTTCCGAATACCTCGCCGTTATTCGACTATTCGTGAATATTCGATGCGCAATGCAAGTCTATGAGAAACACAACTAACAACTATTCGGTACTATTCGTGCTTCCCATAGACTTACATTGCGCATCGAATAGCGGCGAGGTATTCGGGAAAATATTCGCAAAGCCGAATAATTGAGGTATTCGATCATCCCTAGTTATAAATACAAATATGTAATGAAAAGAAGAAAAAAGAGAAATGAAAAATATATTGCTCTTGGATTAAGCAAAAACAAAAATTCTCTACATCCTCTAGAACTAGATGCTTCATGGTTAAGGGGTGAAGACCAGAGGCAGACATACCAGTAATGCCACCGGTACAGCTGCCCAACAGGTAAAGGGGACCTCGTCAGCCCTTATCTGCCTTCGGTGAAGACAGAGCTTATCTGTCTAAGGCCTGTTTCACACGTCAGTGAAAAACAGTGACGTTTTTCACTGGCGTGTAAAACACGCACATGTCCCTGCTTGTGCCGAAAATCACGGCACACGTGGGTTGTCTAAGTGCAATCCGGGCTCCGTTCTCTGTGGCCCGGGATTGCACTTAGAGATTCACTCACCTGCGCCCGCTCCCGCTCTCCATGGTGCTGAATCCTCCCGCGACGCAGCATCCGGCCGGCGGTGACCCCTGCAGGAGCTGCTTCCAGGTCGGCTGTATCGCACATAATGAATATGCGCGACAGTAATCAGCCGGCTTAGAAGCAGCAGGGAGGACGGGCTGCAGAGGACATCGCTGGACGTCGGGTGAGTTAAAATGTTTTTTATTTTAAAAGTACGTTTTTTTCTGGCACGTGTTTCACGGACCACACCACTGCGTGGTCCGTGGAACATCAGTGATGCCAGAAAAAAATGGACATGTCTCCGTGCAGCAATCACGCACACGCGGGTACGCTGCACGGAGACACGTGCAGTGACAAATCACTGACGTGTGAGCAGACCCATCTATCTATATATATAATTGCCTTATTCTGTCTGTCTGTCTGTCTGTCATGCTCCAAAATTGTGTCACGGTGACAGTGTCACCGTGACATGTCCTTACGGTGACACAAAGCTGATTGGCCGCTGGGTTCGCCATGGCCCCGCCCCCCCACACGGATTGGCCTCTCGCCCCGGCACCCTGCAGGCATTGGCAACTCGCCCACGCCACGCCCCGCCCCCCTCACGCAATAGACGTTAGCTCTCGCCCCCCCCCTCTCATTGCCCGAACTGACACGGTCACGGAGCCACGAATCCCAGGTGAGTACTGTACTCCCCCCCCCTTTCCCCCCTCCCCAACGGGAGCCCACATCAGCGTACGCCGCCGCCGTATGCTGGTGTGGGCTCCCGTGCGAGCGGGGGACGTGTTGCGCTGGTAACCATGCTTGCATAGTTACCAGTAAATCAAGGTCCTGCAGCGGCGCGACTTCCACACGCACAAACATAACAGCACACAGACACGCATACACACACACACATCAGATCGCACTCACTCTCACAAACACCTCACACACACCTCACACACACCTCACACACACATCGCATCCACATACTCACAGCATCCGGCGATATCGCTTGCTTCTCGGCCTCGATACTGTGCTGTTGTGATCTTCCAGGACCTGACGGAGGATCACATGGCCAGAGGCATGTGGTATGTCCGGATGTTGTGAGTATCAGCGCGTATGTGCGATATCGTCAGTGTCTGTGAGTGGATGCGATCGGGTGTGTGTGAGTGGATGCGATCGGGTGTGTGTGAGTGGATGCGATCGGGTGTGTGTGAGTGGATGCGATCGGGTGTGTGTGAGTGGATGCGATCGGGTGTGTGTGAGTGGATGCGATCGGGTGTGTGTGAGTGGATGCGATCGGGTGTGTGTGAGTGGATGCGATCGGGTGTGTGTGAGTGGATGCGATCGGGTGTGTGTGAGTGGATGCGAGGGGCTGAGGCTGGGGACAGAGAGGGGCTGAGGCTGGGGACAGAGAGGGGCTGAGGCTGGGGACAGAGAGGGGCTGAGGCTGGGGACAGAGAGGGGCTGAGGCTGGGGACAGAGAGGGGCTGAGGCTGGGGACAGAGAGGGGCTGAGGCTGGGGACAGAGAGGGGCTGATGCTGCGGGTAGAGAGGCTGATGCTGGTGCAGCATGGGGGATGGATTACAATGGGGGGTGCGCAGCATGGGGGATAGAGCACGTTTGGGAGTGCGCAGCATGGGGAATGGAGCACGTTTGGGAGTGCGCAGCATGGCGGATGGAGCACATAATGAATATGCGCGACAGTAATCAGCCGGCTTAGAAGCAGCAGGGAGGACGGGCTGCAGAGGACATCGCTGGACGTCGGGTGAGTTAAAATGTTTTTTATTTTAAAAGTACGTTTTTTTCTGGCACGTGTTTCACGGACCACACCACTGCGTGGTCCGTGGAACATCAGTGATGCCAGAAAAAAATGGACATGTCTCCGTGCAGCAATCACGCACACACGGGTACGCTGCACGGAGACACGTGCAGTGACAAATCACTGACGTGTGAGCAGACCCATCTATCTATATATATAATTGCCTTATTCTGTCTGTCTGTCTGTCATGCTCCAAAATTGTGTCACGGTGACAGTGTCACCGTGACATGTCCTTACGGTGACACAAAGCTGATTGGCCGCTGGGTTCGCCATGGCCCCGCCCCCCCACACGGATTGGCCTCTCGCCCCGGCACCCTGCAGGCATTGGCAACTCGCCCACGCCACGCCCCGCCCCCCTCACGCAATAGACGTTAGCTCTCGCCCCCCCCCCCGCATTGCCCGAACTGACACGGTCACGGAGCCACGAATCCCAGGTGAGTACTGTACTCCCCCCCCCTTTCCACCCTCCCCAACGGGAGCCCACATCAGCGTACGCCGCCGCCGTATGCTGGTGTGGGCTCCCGTGCGAGCGGGGGACGTGTTGCGCTGGTAACCATGCTTGCATAGTTACCAGTAAATCAAGGTCCTGCAGCGGCGCGACTTCCACACGCACAAACATAACAGCACACACACACGCATACACACACACACATCAGATCGCACTCACTCTCACAAACACCTCACACACACCTCACACACACCTCACACACACATCGCATCCACATACTCACAGCATCCGGCGATATCGCTTGCTTCTCGGCCTCGATACTGTGCTGTTGTGATCTTCCAGGACCTGACGGAGGATCACATGGCCAGAGGCATGTGGTATGTCCGGATGTTGTGAGTATCAGCGCGTATGTGCGATATCGTCAGTGTCTGTGAGTGGATGCGATCGGGTGTGTGTGAGTGGATGCGATCGGGTGTGTGTGAGTGGATGCGATCGGGTGTGTGTGAGTGGATGCGATCGGGTGTGTGTGAGTGGATGCGATCGGGTGTGTGTGAGTGGATGCGAGGGGCTGAGGCTGGGGACAGAGAGGGGCTGAGGCTGGGGACAGAGAGGGGCTGAGGCTGGGGACAGAGAGGGGCTGAGGCTGGGGACAGAGAGGGGCTGAGGCTGGGGACAGAGAGGGGCTGAGGCTGGGGACAGAGAGGGGCTGAGGCTGGGGACAGAGAGGGGCTGAGGCTGGGGACAGAGAGGGGCTGAGGCTGGGGACAGAGAGGGGCTGAGGCTGGGGACAGAGAGGGGCTGATGCTGCGGGTAGAGAGGCTGATGCTGGTGCAGCATGGGGGATGGATTACAATGGGGGGTGCGCAGCAGGGGGGATAGAGCACGTTTGGGAGTGCGCAGCATGGGGAATGGAGCACGTTTGGGAGTGCGCAGCATGGCGGATGGAGCATGTTTGGGAGTGCGCAGCATGGCGGATGGAGCACGTTTGGGAGTGCGCAGCATGGTGGATGGAGCACGTTTGGGAGTGCGCAGCATGGCGGATGGAGCAATGTTTGGGAGTGCGCAGCATGGCGGATGGAGCACGTTTGGGAGTGCGCAGCATGGCGAATGGAGCACGTTTGGGAGTGCGCAGCATGGCGGATGGAGCACGTTTGGGAGTGCGGAGCATGGCGGATGGAGCACGTTTGGGAGTGCGCAGCATGGCGGATGGAGCACGTTTGGGAGTGCGCAGCATGGCGGATGGAGCACGTTTGGGAGTGCGCAGCATGGCGGATGGAGCACGTTTGGGAGTGCGCAGCATGGCGGATGGAGCACGTTTGGGAGTGCGCAGCATGGCGGATGGAGCACATTTGGGAGTGCGCAGCATGGCGGATGGAGCACGTTTGGGAGTGCGAAGCATGGCGGATGGAGCACGTTTGGGAGTGCGCAGCCTGGCGGATGGAGCACGTTTGGGAGTGCGCAGCATGGCGGATGGTGCACGTTTGGGAGTGCGCAGCATGGCGGATGGTGCACGTTTGGGAGTGCGCAGCATGGCGGATGGTGCACGTTTGGGAGTGCGCAGCATGGCGGATGGTGCACGTTTGGGAGTGCGCAGCATGGCGGATGGAGCACGATGGGAAGTGCGCAGCATGGGAGATGGAGCACGATGGGGAGTGCGCTGCATGGGGGATGGAGCACGATGGGAAGTGCACAACACACCACACACACACACGCACTGCACAACACACCACACACACACACACACACACTGGGAACCACAAACAACTGCCCTACACAGACACCTACACACACAGACAACGCTGCACACACACAACACCCAACACACAAACACCGCGGCACACACAAATATACGCACATACCGCACAACACACACATTGCACAAAACATACCTACCCCCAAAACACACCACACACACACAAACCGCGCAACACACAACGCTACAGACACACAGCGCTCCACAAACAACGCAACACACATACAACACCGCTCTCACCCCCGTCACACCCAGACAACACCCAGAACATGTACAGCGCCTACACAAACACTTGGTAACTACACACAACATATATATATATATATATATATATATAACAAAAATCATACATGAACTACACAATACGTAAATTCTAGAATACCCGATGCGTAGAATCGGGCCACCTTCTAGTATATATATAATTGCCTTATTCTGTCTGTCTGTCTTGCTCCAAAATTGTGTCCTTACGGTGACACAAAGCTGATTGGCCGCTGGGCTTGCCATGGCCCCGCCCCCCCCGCACAGATTGGCCGCTCGCCTCGCCTCGGCTCCTCCCCCCGCATGGATTGGCCGCTCGCCTCGCCTCGGATCCGCCCCCCCCCGCAAGGATTGGCCGCGACTCACACTCAGACTCACACTCAGACTCACACTCACACTCACACTCACACTCAGACTCACACTCAGACTCACACTCAGACTCACACTCAGACTCAGACTCACACTCAGACTCACACTCAGACTCAGACTCAGACTCAGACTGACACTCACACTCAGACTCAGACTCACACGCACACTCAGACTCACACGCACACTCACACGCACACTCATACTCAGACTCACACAAACACTCACACTCAGACTCACATGCACACTCACACTCAGACTCACACTCAGACTCACACGCACACGCAGACTCAGACTCACACGCACACTCAGACTCAGACTCACACGCACACTCAGACTCACACGCACACTCAACGCCGCAGACACACAACACCCAACACACAAACACCGCGGCACACACAAATATACGCACATACCGCACAACACACACATTGCACAAAACATACCTTTCCCCAAAACACACACACACCCACACAAACCGCGCAACACACATACACAACGATACAGACACACAGCGCTCCACAAATAATGACACACAACGCAACACACAAACAACACCGCTCTCACCCCCCGCTACACCCAGACAACACCCAGAACATGTACAGCCCCTACACAAACACTTAGTAACTACACACAACAACATCTATATATATATATATATATATATATATATATAGATATAACAAAAATCATACATTAACTACACAATACGTAAATTCTAGAATACCCGATGCGTAGAATCGGGCCACCTTCTAGTTCATTATAATGGGTCTGCGTATGTCAGTGATTCTGGTACGTTTAAAAAAAAGCACAAACGTACCAGAAACACTGACATGTGAAAGGGGCCTAAATAAGTAAGTATGGAATGAATTACTGAAGAAAAAAGAGCAAAATGATAAATTGAACACAGACGACATGTGATGTATGAATTATTAAGAAGAAATATTTATTATAATGACATGATAGCCTGGAATATCTAATAAGACAAAATCCCCAAAAATAGACATACAAGTTTATAACCTGACGCATTTGTTGGTATCACAATAATTAAGAAATCTAATATTCATGAACAGAAATCAAGTCAGGAACATATTCTTGTCTTTATTAATAGATATGTTCAGCCTGTCACGGGCAATCTACTTGAATCTATTAGTTGCATTAGGATACGTTCTGTCAGTTTTTATTAGAGCGCAGCAGTAAATTAAAAATGTACCCAGCTTTTAAAAACATATTAATGGCGTGTCTGGTCTCTTTGGAATATAGAAGTGGCTACATCATTGTGCATTAACAGACATTATCAGAAAAAAACTGGCCCATCCACTTACATGAAAAAGCAAAGCTGTGGAATACTCCTGTCGACTTGCATTAGCAAACACTGTTTAAATATGGCCTGAGCAAGTCGGAATTAGCAAGATGGATTAGGCTGCACTGATGTGAGCACACACTTGTTAGCCATTTTAGAACGTGGTCCCATCAACCTCTAATTTAAACCTCTGGAACGTTCCTGTCACTGGGGGGTTATCCGTCTGCTTCGAGGTGCAGAATATTGCTCTGTACTATATTAACTGTGTATGTTAAATATCTGACATGTCAATTTAGTTCTAATCAATGAGGACAAATGAGGCTACAAACACGGCACCGCACTCACTTTCTTTAGTGATAGATCACACATACGACAATTTGAAGTGTGCTATCTTCCCTAATGCTAATGGTTCTATAAATACAGAGCTCAAATCTCTTAAATGAGGGGTACAGATAAATAAAAATCATGACAACAATGGTTTTCTAAATTTCATCTGTCCCCCCCCAAAAAAAATAAAAAAATGACATCCATATACCCGCAGGCCCTAAATGTTTTTAACAGAAGACATAAAAGAAGCACAAACAACTAAATATACTGTATATCAAATATTAGACATTGGTCATAGCACCAATTTTATAAATGAAGCTAGGCTCTCATAGTGTTTGCCCTTATACTCAGTGGCTTTGTTAGGATTTTACTTCCTAATTCCCGCAAAACAGGATTTGAGTTGATTGGACCATTTGGCTTTTGGAGTGGCATAGTCAGCTATGTCTTCCTACTCATCTAAACTAGGCACACCCAACCCAAAATGAGGCACAACAAAGCACACTGTGAACAAAGTTAGATAAGTCCTGCACGATGGGACCCGTAATGAGCCATAATCAAAAATGGAGTGGACAGGCAAGTGGGTTCCATACTGTGACGCTGTCTGCTCCGTTATAGTCACTGGTCCCGTCAGTACATACCCCTGAATCCCGTTTTGACGGGGATCGGACATAAACCTGGTGGAGCCTCTGAACGTATTGACAAACTCTATGTGAACCCAGCCTAAGTGAATTAAAGGGAACCTTACAGATGAACCACAGTGAATGGCTAGCTACTAGGGATGGAGCCATATATGTTTTACTCTTGAACAAAATATATTTTTAAAACCCGGCACTTAACTCTGTGACTAGGATGACTAGTCCAAGAGGCAAGTCAAAAGTGGCTTTTTGCCACTCCCATAGATTGATAGGTCTTACTTTATTGCATTTTTATAGGGAAAAAGTCTTTTCCGTAAATGGAAGTGGGGTGCGGAGAAGCCACCAGGGAATACCTCTTGAACTAGTCAACCTTGTCACAAGGTCTCCAAAGTATGTTATTGTCGGCACTGCTGACGTCATATAGACAGCCAATCACTTGGCTCAACAGCTCTGCCGTGTAGACAGAACGTCCTGCTCTAAGCCACTGAACAAGATGATTGGTTGCCACATGTGATGTCAGTGTAGGAGGTGGTCACGTTACCCCTACTCCTACTGTGTTTTATGCTGGTTTATGTGCATTATCCCAATGTACAAAAATGTTTCAAGTAATAAAGAAGAAGCTGTTCTTTTGAGCTTGACTATTTTGTTTCACTTATTTAATGTATTAGGTTGTACAGATGTAGCAGTGTTAGCCACTTCCTAGTTACAGAGTGATCTTAGAGCAAGGTGAGAGGAGTGCCAGATGGCCAGTGGGTTGGTTGGAAACACGGGCCTTGTGGGATGCCAGTTCTGCAGTAGGGTTCCTGGAGTGAAGACGTGACCTTGTAACTTGGGTCTGTTGGGGAACCCAGAGGTATCCTCCAAAGTTCCGGAGCCTACAGCTCCCCTCAGAATGGGCTTAGAAGAGTCCAGGGACTAGACGGCTGTTGGGATAGAGTACCTGCGATGGAAAGGAAGTCAAGTGGCTAGAAGCTGTCTGAAGCAGTGAGAGGACCACGGTTAGCCGAAAAGTAAGAAAGGGGAAGGAGGAGGCATATGCGCGGCAGCTGAAGGACTAAGTCACAGTTAGGTCAAGACTGAGTTCCTAGAAGAAAGCTGAAGAAGAACTGTATAAGTGTGGCCATGTCTGTTGTGAAGGTGGAAAATCTAATAAACCATGTATTGTTGTTTTGCCAAGAGCTCTCCTGTGTCCCATGTCTCTCTGCTATGTCTACAACATTGACCAGCTGTGGGATGAAGGATGCTGCTCTGAAGATTACAGTAAGTGTTGAACACCCACGTCAAAGCAGTTTACAAGCACTGGTTCTCTCTGGCAAATTAGTGAGGGACTGGAGCACACCGCGTGGTAGCTCCACCCACAGATGAACGCTGTGGCCTGCATGCCAGTGTGGATTAAAGGGCCGGCAGCCAGGAAAGTGAGGCTGCCAGCCTGAGCACTGCAGTGACAGGAACTTGGCTCACGGGCCGCAGAACTGACTATGGCTTATGGGCCCCCCCCCAGCTGTCCAGGGCCCCGGCACTTGCCCAGATGCACCAGGTGTTGAAGCCGGCCCGGACCATAGGGACAAAAGCTATGACTGCTCACTAACAGTTTTAAAATGCCTAGTACATGTAAATACCTTTGTAAATACGTTTATGCCCAAAAAAGACATATATATCCTATGAGTGATACCTTTATTGGCTAACCAGAAAAATTATATTTCTGAGCTTTCAACTCCTTCATCAGGTTTTCTGTCTCATGAAGGAACTTCTGTGCTCTTATAGCTTGCAAATATAATTTTTCGGATGAAAAATACTTTTATCTTTTTTGGGTATAGACGTATTTACTTATTTAGTAAATATTTAGTATTTAGATTTTTCGGGTTAACACAGTACCACAATATAATTTTTTATTGTACATCATAGAGTCCCTAGTACAATGGTAACAAGTAGGTTGAGCATACACGTACACCCATGAAAACACAGAAATCCTTGTAGAAAGTAATAGGTAGTGGTATGATACCCAGCAGTCATTTTGCTATTGCTTCTATTCCTCCCTTTCGGATAGAGGGAAGAAAGAAAGGACACATCTGTACACTGGCTGATGTCCTACCTAATGACTCATGCCACACACCACATTCCCGGGAGGATTACTACACTACACAAATTGGTTATTGACAGGAGATAAAGGGATTATAGAGGAATTAAAGGCCAATTCGATGTTTACTCAATGGTACATGTTGCAAATTGACATAAAGCTTCTTTGTAAAAATTTGGCAAAGTCATATAACTTTTACACAGCCAGAGGTTACTACATACACAAAGTAAATAAGAAAAATAAATTATTCTTTAAGATTTCAATGTGTATAATAAATAAAATAATATAATAAAATAATAATACAAATATGACTGTTGTAGTATATGCAAACATATGCTCACATATTTTACTAGACAAATTAGACCTTTCACAATAAATTTGAAGGCTCCATTTCTGTCACACACTTATATTTGATGGGATCAAATTTAATGGGATTTTTGGCTAAAAAATCTCAGAAGGGAAAGTGAGGGTGCCCATTATAAATCAATACAGTCCATCAGGCCCCGGGGATATCTGTCATATTAGGAGGATTTAAAAACAAGCCTATATATGCCAAAAGGACCCGACTGTCAGAAACCAATATAATTATTACTATTTATTTACATTACTTTTTTAATAAATGCTATATTAATGCTATTGTTATGCCATGCTTAGTGAAGTTATACCATTTAGCTATGCACAGTAATGGATATATTAATGTTCATTGCTTCAGGTGCTCCTACTGAATTGTGACAGATGTGCAACAAAAGAAGTGACAGATGTGAGGAGCGCCACATGAGTGATGCAAATCAAAGACAAGTGCATAGGAGAAATGCCCCAGTCAAAAAATGCCTAAATAGTATGACACTGCTTTTTTTTAGGAGGCCTGAGGTGCCCCTCATTAGTTGTGCTGATTCATACTATGTGGTAGGTGACAGATGAGAGGCCAGTACAGGTTCTAAACCATATGCACAGACACACAACCTGGATGAAATCATAAAAGGTTCTAGTTTTTCATCAGGGGAGATCAGACACATGTAGGCAGACAGCCTAGAAGAGGCATTGTGGAGGCCAGTAAAGAGTGACTGCGTCTTATTTAGCTAGAAAGTGGGGTAAGTAGTACTCGTTAATGTAGATCATTATCAAAGGGGATCCAGTGTTTCTCAACTCCAGTCCTCAAGACCCACCAACAGATCATGTTTTCAGGATTTCCTCCGCATTGCATAGGGAATAAGTCCATCACCTGTGCAATACTAAAGCGGGCTTTACACGCAACGACATCGCTAACGAGAAGTCGTTGGGGTCACGGAAGTGACGCACATCCGGCCTCGCTAGCGATGTCGTTGCGTGTGAAATCAATCAAAAATACTCACCATAGCGTTGATCGTTGACGCGTCATTCCTATCCCGATTATTGTTGCTGCTGCAAGTACGATGTTGTTCGTCGTTCCTGCAGCAGCACATGTGTGACACCGCAGGAAAGAGGAACATCACCGTACCTGCGGCCGCACGCAATGAGGAAGGAAGGAGGTGGGCGGGATGTTCGGCCCTCTCATCTCCGCCCCTCCGCTTCTATTGGGTGGCCGCTTAGTGACACCGCTGTGACGCCGCACAAACCGCCCCCTTAGAAAGGAGGCTGTTCGCCGGCAACAGCGACGTCGCTAGGCAGGTAAGTATGTGTGATGGGTGTAAGCGATGTTGTGAGCCACGGGAAGCGATTTGCCCGTGACGCACAACCAATGGCGGCGGGTACGCTTGCTAGCGATATCGCTACCGATATTGCTGCGTGTAAAGCCTGCTTAAGGAAATACAGAAAACCTGACCTGTTGGTAGGTCTTGAGGACGTAGAAAACTACACTCTACTAATGTAAGAAACAAAACAAAAACTTTATGAGTGTTAGAAAATGGTGACACTATAGATATATATCTATATTTATATTTATTTATTTATTTAATTTTTTTCTTACAAATTTTGTCTTCTTTTAAAGCTATACAATATAATTTTGTCTTAGCTGATAATTTAAGTTACAGGTCATTTCTACCAAATAATTAATGCTGAATAAAAATTCCCCAAAACAATGTTAGAATTACAGTAGCCTTTTATTCCCATTTGTCAGTATATGATGCAGTGAATGATTGTTACGGAGGGGACGATTGGATATAAAATATTTTGAAACCAATCGTCACCCGAAGTCCGCCGCACAGGTATTAAAGCCACTATGGGAAAGGAGAAGGAAATACAGCAACTCAGGAGAACTCAAAGGAAATGAAGGGGATGTTTAACCCCTTCAGCCCCCAGCCTGTTTTCACCTTGATGACCTGGCCATTTTTTGCAATTTTGACCAGTGTCACTTTATGACATTATAATTATAACTCTGGAACGCTTCAACGGATCCCGGTGATTCTGAGATTGTTTTTTCTTGACATATTGGGCTTCATGATAGTGGTACATTTAGGACAATTTTTTTTGCATTTATTTGTGAAACAATTGGAAATTTGACGAAAAGTTTGAAAATTATGCAATTTTCAAAGTTTGAATTTTTATGCTCTTAAACCAGCGAGACATATGACACAAAATAATTAATAAATAACATTTCCCACAACTCTACTTTACATCAGCACAATTTTGGGGGGAAAAAAAAATTATAAGGAAGTTTATGAACAATTTCTCATTTTTACAACAAAATTTACAAAGCCACTTTTCTTAGGGACCACATCACAATTGAAGTGATTTTGAGGTCTACATGGCACAAAACACTCAAAAGTGACACCATTCAAAAAATGGCACTCCTCAGGCTACTCAAACCCACATCCAAGAAGGCTATTAACCCTTCAGGTGCTTCACAGGAACTAAAGCAATGTAGAAGGAAAAAATGAACATTTTACTTTTTGCAACAAAAATATTAATTTATCCTCAAATATTGCATTTTTACAAGGGTAGCAGGATTAAATGGACCCCAAAATTTGTTGGGCAATTTTTTCTGAGCACGCAGATACCTCATATGTGGCGAAAAACCACTGTTTGGGCGCACGGCAGAGCTCCAAAGGGAAGGAGCGTCATTTGACTTTTTGAATGGAAAATTAGCTGGAATCGTTAGCCGCACCATGTTGCGTTTGGAGAGCACCTGATGTGCCGAAACAATGGAGCTCCCCCACATGTGGCCCCATTTTGGAAACTAGACCCCCCCATGGCATAAAAAAAAATCAGGACTCATGCACGGATGTGCTGCAAAAAGGTGGGGGGGACTAAGTGGGATGGAAAAAAGAAGTCCTGTCCAAAGTCGAGAATGGCTGCAGGACGCTTGCTGAGCAGATACCTAATTGTTCAAGTTTTGTCTTTTTTTTTTAATCTGGGGTGCACAAAAAAAAGCAAAAACTTGAGCAATTACGTAACTGCTCAGACAATCATGTAGCTGATCAGCGCTTGGCGGCAAGCAGGCGGGGTGAGGGGTGTAGAGGAAGTGGGAGGTGGGATTGGGAATAGTTAGAAAAAAGACAGGAACAATACTTACGGGATAGATCAGAACAGCAGCAGGATCACAGGAGAGATGGAGGCAGATCGATGAGGCAGCAGATAGAGGCAGCAGCAGATGAAGGGGAGTGGCAGATGGGGGGGCAGCAGCAGATGGATGAAGTAGCGGTGGATGTGAGAGTGGGAGGCGGAGGCTGGGAGAGGGTGGCAGCAGATGGCGGGGCGGCGGTGGATGAGAGAGGGCACAGCGGGTGGAGGAGCGGTGGAGGATGGGAGAGGGCGCAGTGGGTGGAGGAGCGGTGGAGGATGGGAGAGGGCGCAGCGGGTGGAGGAGAGGCGGAGGAAGGGGAGGAGTGTGGAAGGGGAGAGGGAGGTGAGATTAGGGATAGCTACCTTACAGGATTGATCTAGCTAGCAGGATCACAGCAGATGGAGGCTCACAGCAGATGGAGGCTCACATCAGATGGAGGCATTGGTCATTATGATGACCAATCAGTGGCCGCCTTGTCATTGATCACATCACGCACATGCTCAGTAGGATTGCATGAGCAGTTAGGCTCAGGATGGTACAAAACTCTAGCCACCTGATGCCTCAAGCGATGGCCAGGTAGCGCTGCGGAGTTGGCCGACCCCAATGTGGGAGTCAATGATGGGACTGGACAGGTTTGAGGCATAACAGAACCCCGAACCATAACATTACCCCCCCATCTAGGCCCCCCCACTATGGCGCCCGAAAGCTGCCACCAGGTTAGGTGCCGAAGCTGACACCCAGGACCGGTGCTCTGGGCCGAAGCCATCCCAGTCCACCAGATATCACCTCATCTTTCGAACCCGTTTAGATCCTACCACCGTGCGAGCGGACCGCTCCCTACCTGGGAAGTCGGGACTAGTCGGCTGGTCCCTGGAGAACTTGGTGCAATGAACTGACATGGGAGTGGAGATATGGGGGTGCAGGAGTGAGGATGATGTCTCTGCTGACTTTTTGGAAACCTCCTCAACTGAGGAGTGATATTGGTGCAGAAGCTTGCGCACCTTTACCGGGGCAGCAGACGACACTCCCCTAATAGTCTTGGACAGATAGATCTTTTGACATGTGGTACCCCAACTCAGGACCCTCCCTGTACCCCAGTCACACTGTGGGGAATGCTGCCTCAGCCAAGGAAGCCCCAGCAACATCTCATCTATCCCATCGTTCATCACCAGAAAAGAGGTGGTCTCCCGCTGCCCCGAAGGCATAGTGAAAACCAACGGGACACTCTAGTAAGATGACACCCTCGGCAAGGACGGACCCATTGGCTACCCGGACGGAAATAGGCTTGGGGATCATGGTCATGGGAATCTCGTACAGACGGGCGAACTCGGAAGAAACAAAATTCCCGTCTGCACCGGAGTCTACACATGCTGTTACGGGTACAGTGATAATATCAAATGCGAGTGTGCCCTTATAGGACAATTTAGGGGTCGAGGCAGGCGCGTCCAGGGTCTCCCTTGTAACAGATGCAAGATACAGCTGCCTCTCATCCTTTTTAGGGCACTGGTTGTCATAGTGACCTGTTTGTTTGCAAGCAAAGCAAACCGGTTTAGCCACTGACATGTTGGACCTAGCACCTGTCCACCCTCTCTCCATAGGCTCAGGTTCGGGTTCAAGGTACGTAGCTGAAGCCTCAAGTTTGGGGAAAGAGGGGGCCAGCCGCACGCAAGAATGACTCTGTGCACACTCCAAGTGCTGCTCAGAATGGCGCGTGTCGATTCTCATGGCAAGTGATATCAAGGTCTCCAGGTCAGACGGTATTTCAATGGTGGCCAAAGTATTTTTCTCATGCCCCAACAACCCCTTCCAAAATTCCGGTAACAGGACCTTCTCTGGCCACTTCAACTCAGTGACTAAGGTCCAGAATTCAATTGCAAAAGCCGTTACTAGTAGTGTATGTACTGCCCCAGCGCCAGCAGCCGGGCTGCTGCTCATATCTGGATCCACGGTAGCTCAAGGGGTCTCCGGACCCGGGAGGGGCCACGTGGACGCTCGAAATTAAAAGGGGGTATTTACAAGGGATTTTGTTGTTACAGTTCGTGACGCCACCCACGATGTGTGGTAAGGTGGGATACCACCACTGCTGTTGGGAGTGGCAGCCAGGGGTTTAACCCCTCCGTGGGTAGGGGGAAGTGCCCCGGGGCTTGGTGATAATGAGAGGGGAGCACCGTTAGGGGGGAAAGTGTCACTGCATACTCACTCAGTCCACAGGGCCACGTCAGACCATGTACAGGTACAAAGGAATCAGTCACATGCGTAGAGGGCACGTCTGACCGACTAGGCTACCCAGTTAGCGTCACTGGGTACCCAGGGTTGGCACATATACCCAAGTCTGCTACTGGCACTGCAGACTACTGGTCACGTGCGAAAGGGGCACGTCACACCACGTGGGTCACCTGGTTAGCATTACCAAGTACCCGAAGAATGATAGGACAAAGTACAGGTGTGCACAGATACGAATACCTTGCACCGATGCCTAGCCCTGATGTAGGCACTGTCCTTATCCATACCACACCTGCCACAAGCACTGCAGGAAAATGGCGCTGGAACCCAATCACTCTAACAGCCAGGATAGCAGCCTTAGCTGTGAGCATGCAGTATGTGATGCTTGCATGCCGATGGGAGGAGCTACATACCTTTTATAACCGCCTCCTTGGCCCAGGCCACATGGCATGTGGTAATGGCATCGGCTGCAGCCATACAGAGGCTGCCACATCATTGCTGATGTCATGATGACCAATCAGCGGCTACCACTTCATCACTGATCTCACTGATGACCAATCAGTGGCCGCCTTGCCATTGATGACATCACGTACATGCTCAGTATGATTGCATGAGCACTTAGGCTCAGGATGGTACAAAACTCTAGCCACCTGATGCCTCAAGCGACGGCCAGGTGACACTGCGGAGTTGACCGACCCCAATGTGGGAGTCTGTGACGGGACTAGACCGGTTCAAGGCACAACAGAATCCCGAACCGTAACAATGATCTAATTGAAAACTACAACTTGTCCCACCAAAAACCGTTATACAGCTTTTTGATGAATATAAAATTTATGGTTCTTGCAAGAAGAGTGAGAAAAAGACAAAAATGGGCCCTGTCAGGAAAGAACTAGCAAACTTGTATTCATCCATTTGTTAGGTTGGTAGGCAACCAATATAACCGCCATTACAATTTCCTTTGGTTATCCAACTTTGTAATTCTTGAATAAAAAATTATTGGAACTTGATTGCAGTCATGTCCTCCCTGCTTCCATATTGTAAATAAAAGACCTCTTAAAGAACTAAACTGTAGTCGTATAGACTGAATGGAATAATGTACGATACTTTACATAGGCTGATAACAGCCTAAAAATTGTCTTCTGGTACATTATTGGTCATACCATACACAAAGGTGTAACAAAAATCATGCAGGACTTCCCACTATGCTACAATGTTTTGCAATGGACGACAAATGCCACATGTTTTTTTCTTCCACTTATTCACCCTTTTCAAGGCACTTGAGCCAGTTTCTACCCCCATGTTTACTAAAAAGTAGTTCCTCTGTAGAAGAGAACTCTGTAGAAGAGAAAATAGAATATAATTAACCAATTAAGGCTAGGGCTTCTTTATTCAAGGCCCCCCATAGTGTTTATGTATAAAGACCTTTGAAAATGAATTGACTGCTGCTCCATTCAAACTTCTCCCCCATGGCCCTGTTGGTGCCTTTTTACTATGAAACCAGTAGATTTATTATTATTTTCTAAAATGATCTAATTGGTTAGTAGTAGAGATGAGCTAGCGTTTGGAAGTTTGGTTCACCAGCTACATTCGAAAATTAAAAAAGTTCAGTTTGTGACCCCAACTTGATCCGAACATCAATGGAAGTATTTGGGCAGTTTGTCGCTCCACCCACACGCTGCCAGCCATAAGCAGAAAATTGCCGGGGGACGGTGGGCAGGGTTTTTTCACATTTTTATTTTTTTTTGCGTGTGCACACTACATCAGATCACACTGACTTTACCCCCAGTGTTAGCCATTCAATCACTGCACGTTACTCAAACAGGGCTGGGCATCACTCATACCCAAGCACAAAGCTTACTGCTGCTTACTTGAGTGGTTTGCACTCGTAACTCACTCGAACTTTGAACCTGAACTTGGTTTTTTGGAAGTTGGTTTCTGAATCCGAACTCCAAACATCGTACCTCAGGTTCACTCATCTCTAGTTAGTAGCAAAACAAATTGCAAATTGTAGGACCCTGGTTAGGTGACCACATTGGTAGTCTCTGGCTGTTGAACTAAAAGCCTGTGAATGTTCTCCTATCTGCTGGCATCCCCAGCGCTTTTTTAGTTTGATGGGCCTGGCCCAATATCATTGTCATGGCATTGTGGCGCCATGTGCCTGACTCTCCACAAATAATAGCTACATGTGTATTTCAATCTGTATAACATGTATTATCAGCTTTAATGAGATTTGGTTTTCTCTACTGTTCACTACATACACACATTTGCCCACAGTCACTTATTGGGACTGTTCACCTGAGCTGATAACAAAGCTTGTGTGTGCGCCCTAGGAAGAGAGAGGGGAGGAACCTATGTGTGAGGTAAATTCAGACAGTTGTATAAGTCGGTGTGAGGTGAATTGAGGAGTGTAATATGGAGACGGTCCTGTCCTGAGGTGACTGCTAAAACCTCTGGAGGGGCCAGCTAGACATTAGCAGGGTATCAGTCCACAGGCCACCACAACTTTCATGGTCAGTGGCAAACTGAGAGACTGCTATTAGCCTTTTAATAAGGAGCAGTAAGTTGCCTGGAAGCATAGTGACATGTTTGAGTCTGGAAACTTCTAGAAGAAATAGTGAGTTTTCCTTCAGGATTCAAGTTGCCTGCTCACTGGAAGGGATTAAAGTTCTAAAGTGTTTTTGTCTTGAAAATCCCAGCATACTAAGATGCCTATTGCTAGGTAGGAAAGTAGCAGCAAAAGGAATGCACTACAACCACATAGTAGAGAAACCAAACTCTCATTGGGGCAGGTCAGACCACCATCATTGTGAATGCTGTGAGAACTGTTCAGGACTGTTCTGCAGAAAGCTCCCTGTCCTGTCTCTGGCTGAATTATTCCCTGCTGTTTCCTCCCTACTTCAACTTCCCCAGGAACCAGCCCTAGTTGAGGGGGTGAGGGGGCAACCCTCTGGCATTGTGCATCAGCACCTAACTCCTGGAGACATCCAGCAGTGCTCGGCCATACCAAAGCCGAACATCCCAACTGGCATCACAAACTCTTTATTTATTTTATTTTTCTCTCCTCCTTTTTAATTTTAACCCCCATCACAAAAGCCTGTTGCTCGTGCCCGGTACAGCTAAATCGTCCCTCGGAGCCACCACCGTGACATCAGAGGTCTACCGGGGGCGGCACAGCATGACCTACATAGAAGATGCCTACTAATCAGAAGAGCCACCATGGATGCTGCCAGGTAGAAAGAAGTTCCCAGGGTCTGATCCAGTGGCTATGGACTGCCAATATTTCCAGTGGACCAGGGGCCTGCAAATCTTTTTTCTCAACTCGCTTAGTTAGAATATCTTTTAAGACCTTCTACTTCTGTAAGTTGTTAAACAATGCCATTAATTTGTTAACATTTTGTATATTTTTCATGGATACAAAGATAAAATACCAAGAAAACTATTCAATTAATTTATCAACTTCTTCATGTATAAACATCTATTAAAATGCATCTAGTTTATCTTCTCCACAACCCATAATGAATGTGATTGTCTTTTAATCTACTAATAACATTTTGTACAAACATTTCCAAGTTCGCAAAGGTCCATTCCATAGATAATTAATTATATCACTGCAAGAATAACAGGTTGTGCGGCTACCGCAGATGATAACGTCATCAAGTAAAAAGGTTGTACCGGTCAGGACTCATTACAATTAAGGTCTGGACAGGACCGTGGCATTTTGTAACAATGCAGCTAGAATGTATCTCAAGGAGCAGTACCTGAGCCCTAGAGAACTGATCCTTATGACACCAGAAGATTAAGATCCATATTTGTCATTAACAATGTTCTCTTGAGAACATATTGTGCAAAAAAGGGAAATGAAGCCGCTATTCTGTCGATAGAGCTGCTGCACCCTCTGTGACTTGCCATGCTGTTATTCTCTTTATTCGGCTCTGATATTTTTCCTTTTATATTTTTTATGGCACAATAAGTGTCTTTCTGCAAAATTCTCTCCATGTGCTAAATTGGAGAGCATTGATTTATCCAAGTTATCTATTTGCCACTAAAATGAAGAAGCAAAGAGCATGACATTAAACAGTCTGAAGTGGCGTGGTGCACAGGGAGATAGATGAAGCTCAATTCTTGCCATTTTCAAAGCAGTGATAAATATTTTTTTTCTTTTTTTTTTCTCATATTTTTCTTCTTATGTGCCTCTTCAATTGTTAAAAGACCTTGTAATAGTAATTGTAAGTAATTCACTTACACTACAAAATGCAAAGCATACAGTCATCTATTTTTCTTCATTTCTTTTGTAAAGTCCTTTTTGTTATCAATATTTAAGAGTATTGCATGGCCTATAAATCTCTTTACACCGACTTGGCCTTCTTCACAAGGAGAAATGTCCCCCCTTAGACTTCCTGTCAGAGGCCTCTCACTTAGTGAAATCAGACCTGCTTTGTTCTGATGGGGGGCAAACACCTTGGAACATGTGTCTGCAAATAGAGTTTCTATTCTGTCTTGTTTGATACATCCAATAGATGGTGCTAGTGTTCCTATCTGAAGAGGCTATTTACATTTTTATTGAAATGTAATATGTCACGGTCGCCTCCCATTTAATCTTGGTACTGAAAAGATTAATGTCGGTTTTGCTGCTAGCAGCTTTTCCAGCAGTTCTTAGCTGAGTTTTTCAGCTGCAGCTGTTTTGTAGCCATGCCCCTTCAGGTTTAAGTAGAGTTGTTTCCCAGCAATACTTGCTGAAGAATTCTGTGTTTTAACTACTATCTCATGCTGTCCTCAGATTACTTATCAAAGACCTGCTGACATATTCCATTTAAGATATTTGAAGTGTAATTATGTATTGATCTATACACAAAAGAGAAAAAAAAGGAATAACCTTTAACTGTACATTATACAAGTTGCCATCCTAAAGCCATGAAAAAATACATTCCCATTTCTCAATTCAACAAAGCATCTAGTATGATGCATCTAGCGCTGGTATTCTCTCTGGCTACATATATCCATATAGACATCTCACATGAGAACAACTTTGGGACTTGTGTGACGCGCTGGACCCCAGAGGTCATAGGTCACAACACTCACCACATACACCCCCACACTAGAAAGGTACCACCAGTCAACCACAAAGACCTGATTGCCTCCCTCAGTGTTAGACAGGCACACCAGGTGGGCGTAGTCAGGTGGAAAGACACGCCCCTGAGGAGTCTGCTGGCCTGAGGCAGGAAAACAGTAAACAGTTCTGTACAAACAGTTCAGTACAGCGGAGTGGAGAGGAGTTCTGTTCAAACAGTCAGGCAGGCAGACGGCAGTGGCTGCCTGCAGGAGACCGGTTATACGACCAGCGGAACCGTTAGGGACCGGGACAGGGTAGTGGCCCGCCGGAACCAAACCAGGGAGCTAACTGGATATTGGAGCACCAGACCCCGACTAGGCTATATGCCACCACCATAGTCAGATTAACTGATTGCGGTCTGGACCTCAGGGGTTCATTCCCACCAAAGTCCCATTTGAAGGCAACAGCCCAACCCGTCCAGATAGTAGCCACCGCTAGAGGCCAGAGATCCAAGGACCAGCATCTGTAGGCAACAGGGGCTCCTACGACACATACACGCCGGGGAGCGGACTACCAGTGCCCAGGCACAGTGGTCACACTACAAACACAGGTGCAGAAGAAAGGCAGACATTGCCAACCCGACTAGGAAGCTGCAGCTGGCTGCGGGCCCTGTTCATTCCTCTGTTTGGTTTACCAGTGACTCTGTGTGGTTTAATCGTGAGTACAACAGGGCCATCAGGCACCGCACCACGCTGCACCGCAACACTGCGCCCTGCACCCCTGCCCACAGCCTGACCGGGCCCCGGGACCAACATCCCCTACCCATGGAGGGGTCAACACCTAGCTGCGCCACTACACCGCTCCCGGGAGTCCCCATACCTTCACCGCAGCGGTGGTGTCCACCATCACCACAACCCGTGGGTGGCGTCACGAACAATCATCCCAAAAACCAAATACCCGCATCCCCCTTGTGTAACGCCAACCCCCTTGCAGAGCGACGTGACCCCCGGATCCGTGAGAGGCTCGAGCCACCACCCGTTGAATGCGAGCACGGATCCGAGCGGCTTTGCGGCCGCAGCCGAGGCCGTGGGGCGGTACACTTGTTTTTTAAGTTTTAGCAGAGCGTCTTCTTTTACCCCTTTAGTACATTGCTAAGGTTGGCCTTCAGTATTTAGCATATATGACTATTTCTACAGTTGAAAGTTATAACTGTTTAATTTTATGTCTTATGAGGTCTTCTTTTTTGTGTTTAATAGTATATTTTTATATAATTTTCAGGTACATGCACATTACAGAGTCTTTCCGACTTAAACAATTTCAGCAGAAAGGAATTATTTAAGATTATTAACTAAATGCGCTGGAAAATTTTCTCTTTCATCTTCCCATCTCCCATGACTTTTTTCTATTTTCAACCCAATTCTTCCAGAAATATGACTAAACCTTGGGGTAATCAGTGGTTATTACATATGACAGACATAATTGACCATACAATTTCTCCACTTTACAAAGAAATTTTAAACTACCTATACAATGTTTTTATCAATATCTTCAAATTCAGCACTTTATTAGAACATTAGTTATTTCACCCAAAACTTCAATTACCACGCCTTTGTACTGCCTTTGCAGATCTGGTGTTTACACCAGGGGTTTCTAACAGCTTCTAATGATGCAATCTCTATGGAGCTTCCCTCACACTACTATATGTACAATTTGGCTACATTTGCTGGCTTCCCTATACCTAGAAAAATCTGGAAATTAATATGGACAAAATCAGCTAAATCATCTATACGCTCTCTATATAAGGAAAACAAATATAATATTTTATTCTTATGGTACAACACCCCTTCTCTAGGGATGAGCGGACCTGTTAATGTTCGTGATAGCCAGGTTTGGCCAAACTGGAGTTAAGAGGTCGGTTCGGTACCAAAAGAGTAACACTACAAAGCCTGATGCAGGGTGGCCACACAGAGGTTTTTTAAGAGTACCCCCATACAGCCTTTTTTAAGAGCTCCCTCAGGGTGGCCACACAGACCCTTTATTACAATTCCCCCCAAAGACCCTGTTCTAAGAGTACCCCCACAGAACCTGGTGCAGAGTGGCCACACAGACCAATTTTTGAGAGTAGCCCAGCAGAGTCTTTTTTAAGAAGACCCTCATGAACCCTTTTTTAAGAGTACCAGAACCTTTTTTAAAAGTACCCCTACAGAACTTGGTGCAGAGTGGCCACACAGAGTCTTTTTTTACTACTTCCCCAGAACTTGGTGCAGAGTTGCTACACAGAGCCTTTTTTACAAGTTCCTCACAGAGTCTGGTGCAGATTGGCCACACAGAGCATTTTTGAACAGGAGCCACACTGTAACCTACCACTGTCCATTTCTCAAGCAGCATTCTGTCCTCATGCTAGTCAGAGCAAAATGGCAGTGCCACCAATGATCCGGCGTTTATACAGGCTGTGTCACATTGTACATTGGCCAATCACAGCCATGCCAATACTTGGCTGCGGAAGTGCCCACACTCAAAAAGCTTGTTGATTGGCTGTGCTGCTATCGTGATGTGACTGCAGGATAGCGAGGGACAGGGGGCACCTATATTTTCCCTCATGCTACGGAGCAGGGTTACTCCTAATGGTAGAGATGCCTGAGTTCCATGCCTGGCTATTCTCTTGACCAGGATTAATTTGTTCCCACCCCAGGAAAGGAAGGAGCAGGAGTGTGATGGCAACACATATAAAGACAGACACGGAACAATTAAAACTCAGACACACTGCAAACTCACAGGAAGAAAATGTAACATACAAAGGAGAAAAGCAAGAGAAGTAAGGCATCAATAAAAGGACAACAAGGGTTAACACCACAACTGCTCACAGCAATAATGCAGAACAACCACCAGAAAGTCTGGATCACACTTCCTCTACAGACCAGTATAGACTAGCCATACCTGGCATTTATGGAATTGTCCAGCCAGCATACAGTATATAGGAGAGGAGGGAATGTGACTGGCTCCCCCACAGCATGTGATCAAAGGAGATTAACAGGCAGCACAGAAAGACTGTGGGTCGATGCATGAGTCTCTCTGCGCTGATCACAAACATCAGAGAAGTTAGCAGACAGAGTGCCAGAATCTGTAGTCTCCACAGATCCTGGGTCCTCCATGGCAGTTGTCGATGCCCCCAAAAACCTCCTTGTGACAGCTGCAGCGTTTCAACAAGCTTTAGGCTCCATGCACATGCTCAATTTGTGATGCATTTCTGGTGCAGTATTGTTACCAAAACTGCTTGTGTTTCCTTCCCCCAGCAAAGTCTATGAGAATTCTGAAGTGCTGTGCGCACGTTGCTTTTTATTTGCTTGCAGTTTTGCGCTGACAAAAAAACTGCAGCATGATAATTTTTTGTCTTGCATTTTTTAGCCCTTCCAGCCATCGATTTCACTTAAAAAACACATGGGACATAAACGGGGCAAAAAGGCACTGAAAACGCACCAAAACGCATTAGTGTTTTATGCGTTTTTGGCCCAAGGTGCGTTTTTCTCTTAGAAGGTGCAGTGTTGTTTACAACTAAAGTACACCATATGGACATAGCCTACTAACTTGGACATGGACTTCTCTGAAAAGTCAGTTTTTGGATTTGAGCAAAGTCTAAAACCCTATTTCAAGTGTTACAGATAAATAGATCCATTGAATGCTCTTTATTTCCTTCTGAAAGTCCCTCTATTCCCAATAGGAAAAAATCTGCTAGATTTCGTCTCCACTTTTTGATAGATGCTAAATGTTTAATAGCAATGTGAAAAAGACCCTAAGTACCATCATTGATAGAACTATTCTCACACATTAAAGATGTTAGAAATATGAAATGCCTTACGGCTTTACTTCAAAAGCGAGTGGATGGCTTCAATGGCATATGGTCTCTGTGGGACTATTATTGGGCGGAACATGATTTATATATAGCTGAGTACTTAAGGAGTCATATAGTCTCCATGACAGACATGAATATTGTGAAGTTAACTACCATCTTTTGTGCAAATAGGGTCCTCCCACATATATTTCTCCTTTCGTCTGTATTTTGCCTAACGTGTATTTTTTTATTTTACACTTTTATTATTTGTTTTGTTTTCTTGTTTGTTTTTTTTTTATAGTCTTGCATTAGTACAAAGTTATTTTGACCCTGTTTTGATCATATACAGTATGTAATGTATGTAAAGGATATTACCATGAGTCAATGATGTTTTATTTTTGAAAAATGTCAATAAAAACATAGGTATTATAAATTAATAACTGGTAAAGTAGGCTACTGACAGATTCCCTTTAATGTAACACTTTCTAGCAGTACTGTGGTTGTCATAGGCCACAAAACTGAGATCATATCTATTCTTTGTGATAGTGGGGCAGCAGCCAATATGGTAGACTCTCGGTGTGTCTGGATCCATGGCTCTCCTGTAATACTCTGGCTAAGTCCATCCTCATATTTGCCATTGACTCTGCAACCTCTCGGTCAGGGAAACTTTATACAAATGGTACATAATGTAGACCTACGCATAGGGCTCTTCACAAGGCACTCCTTTCATGTTATGTCTTGGAAGGACTCCCCACTTCCATTGTACTGGGTCTTACCTGGTTGGTTACTCATAATTCGGTGGTGGACTGGCAGTCTAGAGAGATAGAAGGAGTGAGTTCTACAAAAATAATATCCTGATTATGATTATCTCTTCTGTCTCCACTTTTGTAGTGTCCTCCTTTTTGTCTGATTTTGATGATGTATTCTCATAAAAGGTGTGCCAGGATCTGCCTCTTTATCGTGTGTATGACTGTCCCGTTAACTTGATCCCTGGAGCAAAGCTTCCCAAGACAAGGCTGTATATTCTTTCTGGCTCCGGAAAGACAAGCCATGAAGGATTATACTGCGAAAAGTCTTCCTAAAGGACATATCCGACCCTCCTCTTCTCCTGTGACAGCTGGGTTTTTTTTTCGTTAAAAAAATACAGAGGTTTACGTCATTGTTTAGACTTTTGCAAGTTAAATCAAATCACCATCCCTGACCCTTATCCCCCCTCACTCATCCCTGACTTATTTAATAGGATTGTTGGGGCTAAATGGTTCTTCAAGTTAGATCTGCCTCTGCTCTGTGCCAGTCATTGCACTGGCTGCCCATATATCACAGGATCCAATTCAAATTGCTTGTTCTCACCCACAAAGTTCTCCACAGTGCAGCACCCCCCTACATCTCCACCCTCCTCTCTGTCTATCATCCCACCCGTTCTCTACGCTCTGCAAATGACTTTCGACTAACATCCACACTAATTCGAACCTCCCACTCCCGGATCCAAGACTTCTTCCGAGCTGCACCAAACCTCTGGAACGCTCTACCCCAAGAAGTTAGGACAAATCACAACTTACTCAGCTTCAGACACTCCCTAAAAACGCATCTCTTTAGGGCGGCCTATTACACTCCCTAGCCAAACTAATTTCACTTAATCCCTCTATAACTTCTCAGAACATAACTCCATGTCAAACCCCATGGCACCCAAATGCATCTCAAGGCTCTGGCCATCTGGTCCAGGAAGCCATTATCTATCCCCCATGAGATGGCTGGATTGTCATTGTAAATAAGCACTTGTACCTTGCCCCTCCCCCCACCTCATTGTAGATTGTAAACTCTCACGATCAGGGTTGCTTTTTTTCCTTTAAATATTGTATCTTCTATAATTGTTACTTGTTTGTATAGGTTTATGTATATGATATGTATATGAGCCTCCTGAATTGTAAAGCGCTGCGGAATATGTTGGCGCTATAGAAATAAAGATTATTATTATTATTATTATCTCAGAGGGCTTATAATTTGATTAGGATCAGAGAAGGGGATGAGTGGAAAACGGCCTTCAACATGATGACATTAGGAAAACCTGGTTATGCCTTTTATGCCCCAGCTGTTTTCCAACATTTTGTCAATGACATTTTTCGTCACCTGGTGGGTAGATTTGTGGTTATATATTTGGATATTTTGATTTATTCGTCTGACCTGAAGACACATCAGGTACACACCAGGCAGTGCAAAGGTACAATTTTTAGGGTTCTTTGTGTCATCTGCTGGTTTCCGGATGGATGCAGTCAAGGTACAAGCTGTTCTGGAGTGGGATCCTCCTGAAAATGTGAAAGCACGACAATGCTTTCTGAGGTATGACAACTATTACGGGAAGTTCATCAGGAGATTTTCATCTATTGTCAAACCCCTCATAGATTTGACCTAGAAAGGTACAGATTTCTTTAAATGATCCTATCTTGTCCTATCTTGACACTCTTCCCTTAAGAGATGCTTTGTGACAGTGTGTCGCCCCAAGGATGCTGGTCCTCTTCAGGGACGCCACAGGGCTTCTTTAGTATGGCAACAGGTACTGTTAGTTTTGTATATGTCGTGACGCAACTCACGGCTTGCGGTCAGGGATGTGGAAGACCGCCACTGCAGATTTTATGAGCGTCTGGGGCTGATGGGGTCTGCAGTCAGATGTTTCAGCCTCCCGTGAGTGAGGCAGGCCCCAAGGGCTCATGTGAGCAGGGTAGCGGGTCCCGTAATAACTGAGGCTGAGTCCAAAAATCTTTTTAACTGGTTTTTACTCACTTTGATGTTGCTGTGAGATGACCCGGGCGTTGCTGTGATAAACCAGGTAGGACTAGGGGCACCTTCGGGCCAGTCTGAGGGTGACCTGTTAGCTCGCCTTCCTAGCACCTCTGTGTTCAGATAACCCCCTGACGTGAAGTACCATGGGAGTCTATCCAGGGAGTCGCAACTGCCTTTTCTCCCCTGTGTTCGGCCCGTTTGCCGGCAGCGTGGACCAGATAAGATGGCTTCAAGCTCTGTCTCCTTATGGGTCCCTGCATTGCTGCTGAGGCTCGGACTCTGTGAAGTTGGTGAGGTACCTGTAGTTCCCCTCACCGGCAGGTTTAGCGGGTCGTTAAACTGGAGTCTGCTATAGGGACCTGTACCCCGTACGTGCCTAGTCACCAGGAGCACCTCTTTACTCTGACTCCTCGGTGACCATTCTCCCCCGCTAACTGTCACTACACTGCGCAGGGTCTGAATAGTGTGAGCTCGCGTATCTGCCTCGCGACCGCCGCGCTCCACCACTACCAGACTGGCTCTCTCCCTCCTTTCCTGACAACCTCTGCACTTTAGCTCTCAGCCCCTCCACTCCACCTCTAGAAAAGATTAGAAAGCTAGCCCCCTCTGGAGACTACCGAAGGATCCCCTCTAAAGGTGTGGGAGACCTGGTTGCTATATGTCTGTGTGTACACACCTCATTCTGGCCCTTAGGATTACCTGGAAGTACTGTCCCCAGCATGGGTGCAGTACTCAGTGGTGCCTGACCGGGTCAGGGGCCCCACAACAGCACCTGTGCTAATTCAACCCAATGTCTCACAACCATTTATTGTTGAGGTTGATGCATCTGGTAGGGGCAGTGTTGTCACAAGGTCCATCTCCTAGTAAGTGGCCTCCATGTGTTTTTTTTTCTAGGATATTGTCACCAGCATAAAAGAACTATGACATTGTCAATAGGGAACTGTTGGCTATGAAACTGGTATTTGAGGAATGGCGCCACTTTTTGGAGGGGGGCAGTTCACCCTGTCACCGTCATTACTGATCACAAGAACCTGCTGTACTTTGAGTCGGCTAAGCGTCTTAACCCTAGACAAGCTAGTTGGTCCTTGTTTTTTACCAGGTTTAATTTTGTGGTTAGCTATCGCCCTGGGGTGAAAAACGTCAAAGCTGATGCTTTGTCTCGGAGTTTTCCTGGGGGAGGGAGCTCGGATGATTCCACTCCTATTTTACAGGCGGGAGTGGTCATCTCTGTGGTATGTTCTGAGCTCGAACGTGAGGTGCTAGAAGCTCAGGGGGATGCCCCTGCTTCTTGCTTCTCAGGGAAATTGTTAGTTTCATTGCAGTTGTGCCTCAAAATCTTGAAGGACCATCATAACTTGGTCCTAGTAGGACACCGAGGTACTAAACTATCCTATGACCTTATTTCTCCTCATTTTTTGTGGCCTAGGTTGCATAAAGATGTAGTAGACTTTGTGTCTACCTGTAGCATACAGTACAGACCGAACGTTTGGACACACCTTCTCATTCAAAGAGTTTTCTTTATTTTCATGATTCTGAAAATTGTAGATTCACATTGAAGGCATCAAAACTATGAATTAACACATGTGGTATGAAATACTTAACAAAAAAGTGTGAAACAACTGAAAATATGTCTTATATTCTAGGTTCTTCAAAGTAGCCACCTTTTGCTTTGATTACTGCTTTGCACACCCTTGGCATTCTGTTGATGTGCTTCAACAGGTAGACACCGGAAATGGTTTTGAATGATTTTGTTTGGTTTTCCACTAGGAATATCAAGTTGAAAGTTTCTTCTTGGAAACTGGGTCTTAGGTTCATCGGTCCAAACAAGATAATTGCCGTTATTAACCCTGTGGCTTTTGAGCCAAGTGCAAGCCTCTTGCATTGTGTGAACGGCTCGTACTGGAAGTAACAACAGGAATGGAAAAATGGAAAAAGAAAGACAGCATGGATAGATGAAGCAAGGTAGTACAGACATGATGAAGGTGAATTTTTATCACCGAAACATGTAGCCGCTACTATTTTGCTTCATCTATCCATGCTGTTTGGTTGCTAATGGTTAACTCAATTTTATGGACTTAATAAAAGTTAAATTTTAAGAAAACCTGGATTTGGTGGACTATCGCTGGGTATTTTGCCTTCTTTGAGTGTACTGCAGTGAGCTTCCACTTTGTCTCTATGCGTGGTCCTCCAGGAAGAGTGAAATATATGAGCCAACAAATGGAACAAGCCTGAGGTAAACTGGAAAAAATGTTTTCTTTCTTAAAATAAATAAAAAACTTATAATAATGTGAATAGTGTAAAAAGCTGTAGAAACAGAAAAATATTTATGGGCATTTCAAAATGTGTAGAATGGGAGAGATGCAGAGAGCTGCATGTAGCCCAGACTAAATTGTGACAGAGCCCCTTCAGTGGTAGACGTTTATTTCTAAAGACACCAATGAACGCAGACTAACTAAATTGAATGAATAAACATATTTGCAAAGTGAAACAAGTATTTTTCCAACTATTTGCAGAAAATTCTTTATAAAGAGATACTTTCTTAAAACAGCACTCCTTTAGTTTTTATCCTCTTAATATATTGCAGTCATCAGATTATATAGCACCGTGTACTTACAATTGCTCATTCTACCCAGTTAATTCTCTTTTCCATGAGGTCTATGACTTAATGTGATTAAAAACAGACTAGCTGATTCCTTCTAAACTGTGTAGAAACAGGAAATCTCTTTTCTCTGCATGAGGCATGAGTCACTGCAAAAGTCCCTAGAAGGGGGAGGAGGGAGTAGCTGGGTCAAGGGGTGAAAAGGGGAATGATTCCTGCAGGGACAAGAAATTTCCTGTTTCTACTTAGGGCAAAGTAAAGAGAAGAATTAACTGGGTAAAAGGGCAGAAAGAGCAGTAGTATGTACACAGCTATATAAAATGATGATTTCAATATATTAAAAGGATAAAAACTTTGAAGTGAGTGCTACTTTAAAATAATGTTTTGTTTTATTTTTTCATATATAATTTGCATGAATCACTGTATTACTTTTGTTGTATTAATCTAAGCTTTGCTTTATAATGGAAAATGACGATAGTAAAAAAAAAAATAGATAACTGGACAATAATCAGAATTTAACCACACTGAGCTTTATTGAAATGGAACAAATATTTTTTTTTCTTTTTTAAGTAAAATGATTTACAGTCAGTGTAAAATTTTCACTTCATTCTTAAATTGCACATATTTCATAAGTAAAAATACTTTTTGTTTCATTGTTGTACTTAAAATATGTATCAAGGACCTGAATTTTGTAGGTAGTAAACCAAAGGCTAATAAGATCTGGATACGAAAACCACAGTCAAAGTTTAGAATTCTTAGGTTAATCAGTAGTATCTGAAATGACGGGCATTTTGACAAAGTTAGAAATTGTAGGTTTGTAAACAAATTTGACTAAAGATTTATCCACTCCTGCTGGACTGATGGCAGTGATTTACTGAGCTACACCATTACAACTGGCATCAACAGTGTGGTACACTGAGTTAAACATATGTAGATAGATGATCGCTTGGCACTTTAAGTTATCTGGTAAACCAGTAGTTAATATTCCCAAAATACCCCGTATATTAATGTGTATTCGCTAACACTGGTCTGTGCCCCAAATCATATCATTTAAGCGCATTTCCTTTTATTGTCTAGAGTTGGTAGACTCTGGGGCTTTGTATGGAAAGACAATGTAACTCTGACTCATAAGTGTACTTTACAAGCTGCGATATCAGAACCAATATCGCTAGCGAGCGTACCCGCCCCCGTCGGTTGTGCGACATGGGCAAATCGCTGCCCATGGCGCACAACATCGCTAACACCCGTCACACATACATACCTTCCCTGAGACGTCGCTCTGGCCGGCGATCCTCCTCCTTTCTAAGGGGGCGGTTCGTGTGGAGTTACAGCGACGTCACACGGCAGCCGTCCAATAGCAGAGGAGGGGCGGAGATGAGCGGGTTGAACATGCTGTCCACCTCCTTCATTCCTCATTGTCGGTGGATGCAGGTAAGGAGATGTTCGTCGTTCCTGCGGTGTCACACATAGCGATGTGTGCTGCCACAGGAACGACAAACAACCAGCGGCATGCACCCCCAACGATATTATGAATAGGAGCAACGTGTCAACAATCAATGATTTTTGACGTTTTTCCGATCGTTGATCGTCGCTCCTAGCTGTCACACTCTGGGATGTCGCTAACGGCGCCGGATGTGCGTCACTAACGACGTGACCCCGACGATATATTGTTAGCAATGTCGCAGTGTGTAAAGCACCCTTTAGAGCAAGTTAGAATAACTTCTCTTCTTTGACACCATATAAACAAAAGTATTGAGACACCTACATATTACACCGAGTGGAGCTTATATAATTTTCAAAATATACAGTAATAAATATAGTTATGGTCCTTTTGCAGATAAAATTACATCTCCTCCTCTGGTTAGACTATCTATAAGCTTCTGGAGGATGCCTGTGGGAATTTTGCCTATTTAGCCAGAAGAGCATTTGTGAGGTCAATGTTCTGGTTTGCCATAAACATGGTCAGTGGAGTTGAGGACAGGGCTCTAAGCTTACCCAATCATGTCTTTATGGACCTTGCTTTGGGCAGCAGACTCTCTCATACTGAAACAGAAAAGTACCTTCCCCAAACTGTTCCTACAAAAGTTGAAAGCTGCATGTGTCCAAAATATCTTAGTATGCTGATGCAGGAGGATTTCCCCTTACTGGAACCATGAAGTGGTCTAAGGGTGGCTTTACATGCTACGATATCAGTACCAGTAGCATGCGACCCGCCCCCTTCGTTTGTGCGAAACGGGCATATCGCTGCCCATCGCGCACAAAATCGCGCACCCCTGTCACACATACCTGCATAGCGGTGTCGCTGTGACTGGCGTACCGCCTCCTTTCTAAGGGGGCGGTCCGTTCGGCATCACAGCGACGTCACTAAGCGGCTGCCCAATTAAAGTGGAGGGGCGGAGACATCCCGCCCATCTCCTTCCTTCAACATTGTGGCCGGCGGCAGGTAAGGAGATGTTCCTCGTTCCTACGGGGATCACACACAGTGATGTGCACTGCCGCAGGAACGAGGAACAACAACGGCAAAGCGATAGTATCGATAATTGGGAGCGGACCCCCATGTCAACGAGGCGCGATTTTGGATGTTTTTGCAACGATCCAAAATCGCTCCTTGGAGTCACACACTATGAGATCGCTACAGCGGCCGGATGTGCGTCACAAATTCCGTGACCCCAACGAGATCGCTGTAGCAAAATCGTAGCGTGTAAAGCCCGCTTAAGCCAATCCCTAGAAAACAAACTCATGCAATTTTCCCTCTTCCACCAAACTTTACAGTTGGCACATACTGGTTAGAAATATACCATTTTCCCAGCCTTCAACAAACCCAGATTTGTCCAATGTGATCCGTCACTCCACAATATATATTTCCACTCCACAATATGCAGTTTATTGGCAGGGTGCTTACCACCCCCCATTAGATGCTATCTATTGTGCTTGATGATGTAAGGCTTGCATGTTGCTGCTCAGCCATAGAAACCCATATCATAAATTGCCCATGGGAACCTTTTTGCACTGATGTTATTGACAGAGGAGGTTTGGAGCTTTGCAGTTATGGAGTCAGCAGAACTTTGGAGACTTTTATGCTCCACTCATAGTTGATTGTGGCAAAGTTAGGAAGGGATTGTTACACCGGTGGTGTCTTATTACAGGACCATGCTATTGTTAGCGAGCTATTTAGACTGAACAATTTTTTCACAAAACTCAGTAAAGCCAGACTGTATGGTGCAAGTCTGGAAGTTATAAATCTGTGAGAATTGGACTGATCGAAAAACCTGAATTCAATTAAGACTTGTGTCCCAATACTTTTATCCCTATAGTGTATGTTGTATGACAAGGACCCCAGGTGCCTACAGCACAGATATCTCTAGAGTTAAAGAGACCCAACCACCTGGATTTTCCTATATAAACTAAAGCCAGTGCTATACTGGCGCTATCATGCTGATTCTAAACATACCTTTAGTTGTGAGATTGGATGTATAGTTTCTGCAATACAGGAAAGTAAAGTTTGTGAAATGCACTATTAGTTGATTGAATGGTGCGGCAGAATATTTAAGAGGTGGATTGGGTCTTGCGACTTATTCCCGCCCCTGTCTGCCTTCTTGTCCTTCCTTCCCCTGTATCTGTTATTACAAGGCAGGGGAAGGATGGAAAGGCAGACACACAGGGGTGGGGATAACTAGCAAAAACAGACCCACCTATTAGATATTCTGCAGCACTTATCAATGAAATAACAGTGCATTTCACAAACTTTACTTGCCTGTATTTCAGAAAGTATACATCCAATCTCACTACTAAAGGTATATTTAGAATCAGCATGATAGTGCCAGTATAGCACTGGCTTTACTTTATATAGGAAAATCCTGGTGGTTGGTCCTCTTTAAATAAGTTGTATAACCGTGTTATCCCTGTTTAGCAATGATACAACATCTTTAGGGATGATACAATCCCTCTATTCCTAAGGAGTAAATTGGTGCTAGACTTTGTCCTCCCTCCTCACAGGCTCACAGACACCACAATGTTAAATACAGGAGAGGAAAAAGAGCTTGATTGCTATGCTTCTCTCCTACAAGCCTTAGAAGAGGGTGTTTGGCAGTATTGTTCGGAACAAGTAAAGGCCTTTTTGTTTTTGTTTTTTGTTTCTGGAGATTTTTCATTTATATATTTCCCTGTATTTCATTATTAGAAAGGAGATGTATGTAATCTTGATGGTGGCACAAAAGTCGAAGGGCGAGCGATTGTCTAGTCAACCATTGGTGCCCTACCATGCACTAGATTTATGAAGCCGAATAGTTGTTGGATGCTGTCGTTTAGTACAAAATTGTAATCTAAATTCAATATTAGTGTCAAGGAAAATAAAAAAAGACATAAATATATAAATAAATAGATAAAACAGATACAAATATTGAAATCATCCAAATCAATATTTGGGCATATCCATTGAAAATCATTTAAAGTGCTGACCGTTAAGAAAACCACTGAGCGCACAAATGGAATCCCAAATACATTGTTATCATAAAGCAGTATCTCTTCTGGAAATACACCCTCACACAAGATATCAAAGTATAAACCTTTTGTATATATATATTTATATAGAATATGTATACATAAGTATAAATCATCGGAACGCAAAAGAATTGCTCGGTGCGACACTAGATACTAACACTGGTGGAATGTACCTTAGCTCAGATATCTCTCAAATACTTTAAAAAGGCTGAAATTCCTTTAAAAAATTTGGTCCTCACTTCATACAGCGTGAAGTCAATGTTTGTTTATCAAAATGGAGACCTGTTCAACCGGTTATTAAATGGGGTGATCAAATGGAAAGATTGTTTTAGCTTTCGTCTTTGTGGCAGTGCTGGCTACATTGGACCCATCTTAAACAGAAAAGCTTCTTAACATCATACACTAACATTAGACAAACTGTAAAGGTGGCACCAGACCAAAAGCTATTGATAACTGTTAAGTCTTTGGTGCTAAAATCAACTTTTATAGATATATTGGACCTCATTTTATTTTTTTTTTTCACTTATTAAGGAAAATGTATATAGATTTCGGACCAATCAGAGTGAAAATATTTCATAAAATAAAACAATATATTCAGAGATATTTTGCTGTCATGAAAAAAATTTGCTGATTTGATATAAAATTATTGTTGTCACAATAAATACATTGATTTGAACAATATTCATGTTCAGGAAATTTTTGAATTGTAGAATCGACTCTTAGAACACTATATAATCACCATGGAGGGGTAAATGGTCACTCCAACCCCTTAAAGGGAATCTCTCAATTGTTTTGACCTTGGAATTAGATGACGATACTAGATAAGAGAGGTGTAGAGATGTTAAACATACTTTTCTGTACTGTTTTAGTTGCAGCAATAATGATAAATTGAACTTTGATTACGGTGCACAGCTCCTTCTACTGCATTCTGGGGAGGTCGCTACGGCTAGAGTGCTCTTGCTTCTCGGCATTATGACTCCATAACCCTTCCCATTAAAGGGAACTAACCACCAGGATTTTGCAATATGAATTAAAGGCAGTGCCATTTAGGTACTAAGATGCTGAATCCAGGCATCCCTTTTGTTGAAGAATCCAATGCTTGGTTGCAGAAATATCTTTAATGAAAGTTGCAAAAATGCACAGCAATTTGATTGACAGCTGCAATGGGGGTGAGCCTTTGTGGGTCAGGTCCTTGCTGTAAAGTCCTCCTCCAGCATCCTCTATGATGTGCCTTCTTTTCTCTATTTGAATATCGCGCATGCGCATTGACACAGTGATTCTGTCTTCATTAAAATGGCACGTCAGGGCATGTGCAAACTGTAATTTCCGGCGCTATTTTATTCAAGACGCTGTGGTGAAGACTAAGGGTGGCTTTGCATGTTGCGACATCGCACGTGCGATGTCGGTGGGGTCAAATCGAAAGTGACGCACATCCGGCGTCACTTTCGACATCGTACTGTGTAAATGCTAGATGATACGATGAACGAGCGCAAAAACGTTGTTATCGTATCATCGTTGCATTCACCGACATTTCCATAATGCCGGTGCCGCGACAGGTATGATGTTGTTCCTCGTTCCTGCGGCAGCACACATCGCTGTGTATGAAGCCACAGGAGCGAGGAACATCTCCTTACCTGTCGCCAGCGGCTATGCGGAAGGACGGAGGTGGGCGGGATGTTTACATCCTGCTCATCTCCGCCCCTCCGCCGCCATTGGCCGCCAGCCGTTTGACGTCGCTATGACACCGCACGACCCGCCCCCTTAGGCAAGAGGCGGGTCGCCGGCCAGAGCGACGGTCGCAGGGCAGGTGAGTGCATGTGAAGCTGGCGTAGCGATATTTTCGCTACGCCAGCTATCACACGATATCGTACCTGCGACGGGGGCGGGGACTATCGCGTGCGACATCGCAGCATTGGCTTGCGATGTCGCAACGTGCAAAGCCCGCCTAAGAGTGGCTGGGGAGCATGGGCAGATGTAAAAAAAAAACAATCTGCACACGCACCGATGCCTCTAATAGTATTCACCACAGTGTCTTCAATTAAATGGAGCTGGAGATTGTGGTTTGCGCATGTGGCACCATTTTAATAAAGACAGAATTACTGTGTCAATACACACGCACCGCCAACAACAGGAATATCGGCACAATATTCAAATAAAGAAAAGGGGGCACGTCAGAGGATGCTGGAGGAGGACTTTACAGTGAGGACCTGATGCACAAAGGCCCACCCCGTTGCACCCGTCAATCTAAATGCAGTGTTTTTCTGCAACTTTGATTAATGATATTTCTGCAACCAAGCATCAGATCTTCCTACAACAGGTATGCCTGGATTCAGCACCTTAGTACTACGCTTAGTTCATATCGCAAAATCCTGGTGGTTGGTCCTCTTTAACCCTTGAGTGGCGGATGTATTGTTCAACTTGTAACACACTACAACTGTTATTCAAAAGCATAGGAGAGCCCTGTGGAGCCTGCATTCTACAAATGGAATCCTTTTCCGCTCGCAATCCTTTTCACAGAGCTGGTGGATTTTGGAGACCTTGCGCTCCTCCACCTTCTGTTTGATGGAACGTTCAGTGGCATATAGACCATTAGTGGAAACTGTGCAGCCACATAAGAGCCAAAGAGGTCAGGGGGCAACTTACAGCTCCAAAGAGGGCAACAGCTTCTGTCACTGACACAATATTGAACTGTAAAGGATCTATTTGGTCCACCTTTGTACATACACAAATGTAAATCATTGGGAAAGCTGGTTGGGTTTCAGAGGATATATCCCTTGTATATATTGGATAACAGTATTTTGGTTTCCTCTTTTCTAGAGAGGTATCAGTAAGGTTTTTTGTCTATATGACCCCGCTGAACAATTGTGATTGTGTTTGACAACGTGTTTTGTGTTGTCTATATAATTATCACTGCGGAGGGAGGAATTTGCCCCTCCCCCGCTGTTTAGTGAAATTGTCCTGTATTGGCATTATTAGGAGCAATAAACAACTGCTCCTATCTGGTTTGGTTTTACAAACCATCTATGTTGTGTGGTTTATATATTTTTAAAAACGATAATTATTAAAGATTATATTTTAATTGTTACCACAGTTTTCTATACCTTTCTGCTCAGCTGTACATGCGAGAATACATCACAGACCACCCCCGCATGCGCATTACAGTAGTATGAGCTACCTTCAGCCAGGCAGATCAAAGTGCGCATGTGCAGAAGTGCAAAGGAGACTTCTGTGTGAATGACGCAGCACACGTCATGCACACAGGGCTGGGCAGGAGGACGGCGGTCATGCAAGATGGAGGAGGTGCCACACCAAGAACAGTGACACCTATCGGACTGGACTGCCCCCTAAGTGAGTATTTTAAAGGGGTTTTTTTATGTTATTTTATGGAAATGCTGTATATAAGGGCTCACTGGTGGTGGTCACAACTCATAAGAGAAAAACCTGGTGACAGGTTCCCTTTAATGCTGCAGCTAAAACAGTATAGTAAAGTATGTTTATATCTGATTTAGTTTTTTATCTGGTAAGTCCCTTCAAACACAGGACAGATTTAAAGGGGTTGTACATTAGTAGGAAAAAGTGTTTTCTTTGTCTTTACAGAAACCATGGCATACTTATCCATGGCCGGTGTTTGGCGTTTGCAATTCACCCCCAATCAAGTGTATGGGCCTGACTCATGATACCAAAACACAGTCCATGGATATAAGTTTTGCTGTCTTTAGAAAAACAAATCCTGGATAACCACCTCTATTGCGTGAATGTTTTGGCAAATTGTTTCAGTAAATTAGTACAGATATCTCAGTAACTTTTATGATTTGCAGTTCTTTGTGTGTGAATAGGCCCAGGAGTTATTGATCATAAATGCTGGGAAAACGTAAACTGAAGACAACTTTAAACACTCGAAAGAGAATTGTTTTGCTCTTTGAGGCTTAATATTCATCTTCTTTGCTCCCCGAATGTCTTTGTTCCTGCTTTCTGTCTTCAAGGAGGAGTACAGTAAGTGGATATAAAACCAGTCTGAATGTCTTGGGGATTTTCCACTACATATTTACAAGCACACTTTGGCATTGAGTTCCCGAAAATAAATAAGTGGCTTATTTCTTGTGTACATCCTCGTGCCGTATGATTTTATATGTAATCCAGTAAAAGATGTTAAAAATGAGAAAGGCCAGTGGAAAGGCAGCCCGGGATATGGTATCAATCCGTTTTGCTCGATCAACAAACTTCTTCTTGATGGACTCGGCATCTTTTGGTGGTGGAGGGGGAAGGACAGGTGGAGCTGCCTTCACGGCAGTGCCATCTTTTACTTGTAGGCAGTGCCCCATGCCATATCCACTAAAGTTGAACCGACTCTCCCGGGTGACATCGTCTTCCTGAAAGTAGAGAGATTAAGGAACATATTAGAGAATTTATCATGCTTCAAGTAATTCTTGACATTTTGATGAGGGCCACTAAATCTATTATCTTTATTTTCTGTGCACATTACGATCTAGTTTTTATTGCAAACAGCCATTTCAAAGTGAGAAAAGATATAAAGGGGTTGTCCACTCAAATTATTTTCTAGCAGGTATTCTCGTTTACTGAGTTATAAGGGTAACTGGCATTCCTTCACATCATTCTCCTAGATGAACCATTGGTCACATACCAGTTCTGTACAACACATTGTTCAGCATGCGTCCAGTGGTCATTTCATTACAGCATTATGTCACCAAAATGGTACACCCTTCAGCTTTATCTGTACAGAGTAGATGGAGGCTTGCTTTCTCTTACGAGGAAAGAAGAGCGTAGAAAGAGCTAAAAAAAACCCCCTGCATCTTGTGATGTTCAGTGAAAAACAGATTGCCTCTGGTTAGAGATGAGCGATTCTGTGGAGGTTCGGTTCGCCGACAGCCAAGGAGCCGAGCCTCTACTGGCTTGAGCTTGACCCAAAGCCGCAAGTAACTGATTTTCAGTTTCAGTCTCTGGCCATAAACAGCAAGATCACTTCAGAGGGAGGGTGAACAAACTTTTTCAAACAATTATTTGGGTTGCACACTACATGTAATTATGCTGATGTTACCACAGTGCAAGCCATACAAACACTTCAAGCAGTTCGCACAGGGCTGAGCACCAAGCGTACCTGAGCACAGCTTTGCTCGCGCGAGTGAAGTTCGCACGTAAAGCATCCGAACCCAAACCTTGATTTTTTTAAGTTGGTTTTCGGTTTGAAAATCGAACCTCAGGTTCGCTCATCTCTACTTGTGGTCACATGACTGTCAGAAATTAAGGAACGGCCCAGAGTGACTCTTATTCAACAGCTAACAAATTACTTTTGGGTGAGAAACTCTTTTAATGTATATTTTCAGTAAGGTTGGCGTAAGAACATTTGGTAAAATATTTTCCCGCATGATCATTACTCCAACTCATAACTCTCAAGTTTTGAGAACTTCTCGGATAAGTTATAGTAGCAGCTCCTTTTATAAGGTGCAAATAAATGTAGCCACTACCATTTCACAAATTATAAGCAATGGTGCCTAATAGGGTTGGGCAAATTTTATTCAATCGGAATTTAATTCTATTTGTATCTTACAAAAATTTGTATCTTCCAGAAAACCTTTTTTATAATTTGCTCAGCGGAAAATTAGCAAAATGTTGTGACATCACAACTTGCACTGCGACTTCCCGCAGTGTACTCTGGCCTAGAGTTTCAGCTAATAGAGATGGTAGTAAGAGGCGCTGAGGAACGTACAGGGAACAGGGAGCAGTGGAGATGAACAGTGAGGTGGGTATTGTTTTTTTTTATTTTATAGTGCACATTTACCATACTCCAGACCCCAGAGCATAATAAGGGACATTCAATTCACTGATTAGAAAAAGTTTGAGCAGCAAAAGTGGATTTCATTGAAAGTACACAGGCAACAACTTCAATTAGTGTAAATATATAAGAAAAGACAAAAGTCTTTAAATTTGCCTAAATATATCCATACATCCCATGATCACAAAGATAAACAGGAAAAAGCTCTATAATGAACATAGAAATTTATTTGAACATAGAGTACATGGGATATAAAAGTACAGAGAAATATATCATGACCAGGAACATGGCACAAAAAGGTGAAAAACACCCCATGTGGGGCCACATATCAAGACAACGTATATACTTGCTCCCTGATAAAGTGCTGAGTGAGAAAATCACATATACAAGTAAGAAAGCCGTTTGCAGCAAAGCACCTTACTACATACACTGAACAAAGTCAGAGGGCTGCATGCTGCAAGACAGTAAAGCATGAGTATCACCACAGCACTACACTTAAAGTGAGGGAGCTTACCAGGATAAAACACCTTGCATGTGGACACACATGGGGACAAGTCCCAACATGTGTTTCGTTTGACTTCCTCAGGGGACCGTGGACAACAGTAAGACAATGTGGGTATATATACTTGCCGCAGCCTAATGGGATCTGTAACACCTGTCGCAGTTGGGCGGTGCAGGGATGCATTACATCAGCATGGGCGGCTACTCCGGCGTCCACTGGGTTAAGGGAAATCCCACACATGACGTCAGATTACCCAGAGGACGCTGCGACAGGTATTACTGATCCCATTAGGCTACGGCAAGTATACCACCTTGTCTTACTGTTGTCCACGGTCCCCTGAGGAAGTCAAACGAAACACATGTTGGGACTTGTCCCCATGTGTGTCCACATGCAAGGTGTTTTAACCTGGTAAGCTCCCTCACTTTAAGTGTAGTGCTGTGGTGATACTCATGCTTTACTGTCTTGCAGCATGCAGCCCTCTGACTTTGTTCAGTGTATGTAGAGAGGTGCTTTGCTGTAAACGGCTTTCTTACTTGTATATGTGATTTTCTCACTCAGCACTTTATCAGGGAGCAAGTATATACGTTGTCTTGACATGTGGCCCCACATGGGGTGTTTTTCACCTTTTTGTGTCATTTTCCTGGTCGTGATATATTTCTCTGTACTTTTATATCCCATGTACTCTATGTTCAAATAAATTTCTATGTTCATTATAGAGCTTTTTCCTGTTTATCTTTGTGATCATGGGATGTATGGATATATTTAGGCAAATTTAAAAACTTCTGTATTTTCTTATATATTCAATTCACTGAGTTGCAAATTGAATTTCCAATAACATTTGTGCAATTTGGTAAAATTGAATCATGTTAGATCTGCTTTTGTGAAGAGTGTCCATTTTCACCCTTCAAAAATGACACAGCAATGGCTGCGCTGCAAACATAGCATTGGTTCATAATGTATTTCAGCTTAACTTTTACCATGTACAGTTCAGGTTTAGGGCTCTGTTAAATGCTGCTAAAAATACTAACAAAAGTAAACTTTGACTGTATTTGATAAATTACATTTTCTACATCTGAAAAAGATGATCTACGAAACATAAAAAAAGCATAATGTCTAAAAAATATGTTGTCAGATTTAGGGAAACCATTTTCATATATTGTAATAGGTAATTTTCAGTTAATAGAGGATCCTGTATCAGGATCCTCACCTACTGGCAACAGTAGAGAGCACTACAAAGAGTGTGTAATACTCTGGACGATCTGCATGTCCAACACTGCACCGAAAATCTATTGCAATGGGCAATGTGTGATGCCTGATTTAATCTGTGATGGTGCTGCAGGGAAATAATCAGGAATAACAGGAACAACACAATGCACGGGTTTAAAGGGACCCTGTCACCAAATTTGTTCCTTATAAGCTGCGGCCACCACCAGTGAGCTCTTATATACAGAATTCCAGAATACTGTTTATAAGGGCTTATGCCGCTCTGTACAACATACAAAACCCCTTTTCTTATACTCACATAGGGGGCGGTCCTGTCCGATGAGCATCGGTGCTCTTGGTCTGGCGCCTCCTCTCTGCGGCGATCGCCGTCCTCCTTCTACCAAGCTCAGTGTGGATGACGTGTCCTACGTCATCAACACAGGCCAGCATTGAGGTTCTGCACAGGCGCACTTTGATCTGCCCTACTCAGGGCAGATCAAAGTATTGTAGTGCGCATGCGCATGCGGTCTTTAACCTTTCCTCACACCTGTACATACAGTACTTTGATCAAAGTGCATCTGCGCAGGAGCGCAATGCTGGCCTGTGTGGATGACATACAAGACGTCATGCATGCTGGGCAGGGTAGAAGGAGGACGGTGATTGCCGCAGAGAGGCAATGGGCCGGACAGCAGCGACACCCATCAGACCGAACCACTCCCTAGGAAAGTATTATAAAGGTGTTTTTTATGTTATGCAGAGCGACCTGGGCTCTTATATACAATATTCTAGAATGTTGCATATAAGGGCTCAATGGTGGTGGCTGCAGCTTATAGAGGCCAAATCTGATGACAGGTTCCATTTAAGCAAAGATGCTCCTAGATAGTTATTTTGTGAAGAAGGAAACTTTTTTCTAAAATAGACATGTCAGGAGAACCGTAAGGTCCTCTTTAAAGAGAACCAAACATGTCACTTTACCACCCAATCTGCCACCATGCCTTATTATTACATTACTTACAATCATTTCAAAGATGTCGCTGTCTGCTTTTTAAATGTTGTAAAATTGCCTAGCTTCATTGCAATACACATTACTCCACTGTGTATGACCAGGAAAAACAAGGCAATGGCGCATGCTCAAGATTGTAATCACAGACTGTGTGTCCTTTAGGGGCTTTGCGGTGTCAACCAAGATGGAGTTGGACACCAAACGGCCTGACTCTTCCATACAGTGTCAACACCCACTTGAATCTTTAGATGTCATTAGCATACAACATGGGATGTTTTCTAAAATTATGTTGCCGATTTTGTGACATCTGCAAGAACAGAAAGGACTATGGTTGGAAAGATTATCAATCATGACGCAGTTTAGGTTGGTAAAATGACCTGACAGATTGCCTTTAATGCCATCAACTTAGACCTGTATTTCAGCACCATGCGATACTATAAGTTCTATATGGTGGTTAAATAACACATGTCAATCTACATCAGTCTATTCTTACAGTATACCACAAAAGTGAGTACATCCCTCAAATTTTGAAAAATATTTTATTGTCTTTTTATGGGATACACTGAAGATATGACACTTTGATACAATGTCAGTGTGCAGCTTGTATAACAGTGTAAATGTGGTGCCCTCTAAATAACTCAACACACAGCCATTAATGTCAAAACTGTTGGGAACAAAAGTGAGTACACCTCTAATTGAAAATGGCTAAATTGTGCCCAAGTAGCCATTTTCCCTCCCCAGTGTCATGTGACTCAGTGTTGCAAGGTCTCAGGTGTGAATGGGGAGCAGGTGTGTTACATTTGGTGTTATCACTCACATACTCTCTTATACTGGTCACTGGAAGTTTAACAACATGGCACCTCATGGCAAAGAATTGTCTGAGGATCTGCAAAAAAAAATTGTTACTCTACATAAAGATGGCCTAGAATAAAAAAAATGATTGCCAGCACCATGAAACTGAGCTGCAGCACAGTGGCCAAGACCATACAACCATTTAACAAGACAGGTTCCACTAGGAACAGGCCTCGCTATGGTCGACCAAAGAAGTTGAGTGCACGTGCTCCGCATCATAACCTGAGATTGTCTTTTCAAAATAGATGTATGAGTGCTGCCAGCATTCTTGCAGAGGTTACAGGGGAGGGGGTCAGCCTGACTGTGCTCAGACCATACGCCGTACACTGCATAAAATTGGTCAACATGGCTGTTGTCCTAGAAGGAGGCCTCCTCTAAAAATGGTGCACAAGAAAGCCCGCAGTTTGCTGAAGACAAGCAGACTAAGGACATGAATTACTGAAACCATTTCCTAGTTGGTCTGATAAGAACAAGATAAACCTATTTGGTTAAGATGTTCTCAAGCGTCTGTGGCTATAACCAGGTGAGAAAGACAAAGACAAGTGTGTCTTGCCTACAGTCAGGCATGGTGGTGCGAGTGTCATGGTTTGGGGATGCATGAGTACTGCTGGCTGTGAGGAGCTACAATTAATTGAGGGAAGCATGAATGCCAACATGTACATACTGAAGCAGAGTGTGATCCTGTTTCTTTGGAAACTGCACTCTTCCATTGCTAATGAAACTGAGGGTAAAGGTGCAGGACTGGCCAAGCATGTCTCCAGACTTAAACCCTATTGAACATCTATGGGGCATCATCAAATGGACGGTGGAGGAACACAAGGTCTCTAACATCCACCAGCTCCATGATGTCATGGAGGATGGAAGAGGATCCAGCGGTTGTTGTGAAGCTCTAGTGAACTCCATGCCAAACAGAGTTAAGGCAGTGCTTGAAAATAATGGCGGCCACACAAAATATTCACACTTTGGGCACAATTTGGCCATTTTCACTAATGGGTGTACTCACTTTAGTTGCCAACAATTTTTACATTAATGGCTGTGTGTTGAGTTATTTAGAGGGCATCAAATTTATAGTTATACAAGCTGTACACACTGACTACTGTACATTGTATCACAGGGTCAGATCTTCACTGTTGTCCCATGAAAAGATCTAATAAAATATTTACAAAAAGGTGAGGGGTGTACTCAATTTGGTGATATATTGTATATATTGATATGTGTTGACCTATATTCTTAAACTTTTTTTCCCTGTTCTCTCACTAAAATGTTCATAGCGCTGTACAAATGTATAAAGGTATCGAGGGTTTACCAGGTTAGAGCTATCCAGAAAATGTCAAATCGGTCAAGAAAAGATGAGCATCCTAAGTGGACCCCTAAGGGGTCTGGAGATTGTGAAATTGTGATTGCTTTTTGCTAGATGAGAAATAAACAGCAGGGAAGTCCGGGGAAGATAACCACAGTAGCGCGGACAATGTGTTTTAGCCGGAAATGGCTTAGAAATCCAGTTTTTCAGCAGCAGGAATTAGAGAGGATTTTTGCTTTCAAAAAAGGTCCCTATTAGGGATGAGTGAACCCAAACTCTTTTTTATTTGTGTGTAAAGTCTATGTTTGGTACTGTGATGCCCTGGCACAGCCAGGTTGTCACAGAAAGAGTTAATCCTCCTTGGTAATCTGATCTCACACCGGTGCAGCCAGACAAGCCACAGCCCCAGTGTAGGAGAAAAGCAGAGGAGAGGGGAGGGGCTGGAGCAGAGAGTGTGTGGAGAGCAGACAGGACAGAAGTCTGGAATTGTAGCTCCCAGGCTGGGAGTGAAGCGTGCTCCGAAAGGGCCGGGACAGGCCGTAGTGAGGAAGGGGCCAGAACAGGTAGCCGGAGCAGGGCGGTGGCCCCTCGGTACCTGGGTACCCGGATCACTACAGGGGAGTGGATTCCCCGTTCCCGGCTGAGGAGAAAGAGGAAGAGAGTGGAGAGAAAGGCACTTGGCTGCAGGGAAAGAACAACAAGGGCTGCTGCACCGTGTGTGGGACACTAACACCCTGTACCGAAGGCTGCGGACACCGGCGATTCCTAGTTTACCAGTGACTCCGTGTGACTTTCTTGTGAGTACACCCGTGCCCTCGGGCACCGCACTGCAGCACTGCGCCCTGCTCCCTGCTTACCCTATCACCGGGCCCCGGGACAACCAACCCCCCTACCCACGGAGGGGAGAAATAACATCTAGCTGCTCCATACCATCGCTCCCGGGATCCCCGTCCAGAGCAGCGGTGGTGTTCCAAATCACCACAACCGTGGGTGGCGTCACGGACAATTTCCCTTACCCAAATCCCCTTTTACTGTGGAGCCTGGGATCACAGACCGGGTCACGCCATCGTGATACCCACAGAAGTGACTCTGTGGCCCGGATCTGAGTACCCCTGGTCCCCGGGCGACACATTTGGCGTCACGAACAGGATCGAACCCATCCAGTTACCTGGAGGAAGTGCGCCTTGCCCCGTCCGTCAGCGGCGTCCCGCTGAGGAAAAATCCCGAAGTCCGCCATTTTAGCCGCCATTTTAGGCGCCAAAAACAACAGCTTGGCGCCTTCTCCGAGCGGCGGGCGCGAAAAAGAGGCTCCGCCCCCTGAGAACGCGGGCGGAAGTGAAGCTCCGGAGGACCGGAAGCGAAAGAGAAACTTTAAAAGTTGCTAGAAGGACTGCTCCCGAGTACCAAGGGGGAGCAGTAGGAAGGAACTGCAGTTCATGTGACCGGGACTGTAAAGGCAGGGACGCCAGGACTCTGCTAGCATTTGGTTCCTGGAGAGGCCGCCGCAGCGATGCACCGACCCGTTACCCTTGTTACCGGTAGCGGAGCCCGCAGCGCCTGTTGGGGAGGACCTAGACCTGGGGTCCCCAGGCCTCGCCTTTGTCACCGCCCTGCCACCGGCCCCGGCGGTCCGCCCGGTCGCGATGGAGATGACGACGGCTCCGGCAGTCCGCCCGGCCGCAACGGCAGCGAAGTACCGGTCCCGTTGACCAATCTGGAACCGTTTCTGGACTGGGGTCAAGGGGTGCTGCCCACTTACTAGGGGCAGCACCAAGGCTAGGTTGTTTGGGTGGGTGACTAAAGGACCCGTTACGTTGACATTATTAAAAGTGTTATTTGTTGTTGCAACGTTGAAGCAATGTGCATCCCGCTGTGGGAAGATTGAAAATGTTTAAAATGTTTTATTCTTTTTCCAGTTTTAATAAATGGCGGTGCCTAGACGGCCCGAGGACGGGCCGTGTTTTACCAAGGGGGTGTGTGACGCCCTGGCACAGCCAGGTTGTCACAGAAAGAGTTAATCCTCCTTGGTAATCTGATCTCACACCGGTGCAGCCAGACAAGCCACAGCCCCAGTGTAGGAGAAAAGCAGAGGAGAGGGGAGGGGCTGGAGCAGAGAGTGTGTGGAGAGCAGACAGGACAGAAGTCTGGAATTGTAGCTCCCAGGCTGGGAGTGAAGCGTGCTCCGAAAGGGCCGGGACAGGCCGTAGTGAGGAAGGGGCCAGAACAGGTAGCCGGAGCAGGGCGGTGGCCCCTCGGTACCTGGGTACCCGGATCACTACAGGGGAGTGGATTCCCCGTTCCCGGCTGAGGAGAAAGAGGAAGAGAGTGGAGAGAAAGGCACTTGGCTGCAGGGAAAGAACAACAAGGGTTGCTGCACCGTGTATGGGACACTAACACCCCGTACCGAAGGCTGCGGACACCGGCGATTCCTAGTTTACCAGTGACTCCGTGTGACTTTCTTGTGAGTACACCCGTGCCCTCGGGCACCGCACTGCAGCACTGCGCCCTGCTCCCTGCTTACCCTATCACCGGGCCCCGGGACAACCAACCCCCCTACCCACGGAGGGGAGAAATAACATCTAGCTGCTCCATACCATCGCTCCCGGGATCCCCGTCCAGAGCAGCGGTGGTGTTCCAAATCACCACAACCGTGGGTGGCGTCACGGACAATTTCCCTTACCCAAATCCCCTTTTACTGTGGAGCCTGGGATCACAGACCGGGTCACGCCATCGTGATACCCACAGAAGTGACTCTGTGGCCCGGATCTGAGTACCCCTGGTCCCCGGGCGACACAGTATGAAAACCGAACACCGAACCTCGGGTTCACTCATGTCTAGTCACTAGTACCACTCCATGGAGGACACTGAGATACTAACGTCACCATCTATGGAATTACCAGCATCATATGTACAGGGGGGCACAAATAATCTTCTAAGTCCCCCATGCAATGTAGATAAATGTCATTCACACCTGTCAACCATCTAAAGCGTTTTGGGGTCTGGCGATTGTTCCCCAACAGACCGACAGTCGAAATTCAATTATTCTCGCAAAGTCTCTCTGACAGCCAAGCCGAGCATTCCCATGTTAAAGGGAATCTGTCACCAGGTTTTTGCTCCCACATCTGAGAGCAGCATAACGTAGGGGCAGAGACCTTGATTCCAGCGATGTGTCACTTAATGAGCTGTTTGCTGTCATTGTGATAAAATCAATGTTTTCTCTTCTGCAGATCTAGCAATTATACAGAGCTCATGAATATGCTGGACTACCTGGCAGCAGGCAAAGTAGTCCTCTAATGATAATCTGCTGCTGATTAAACAGTGATTTTATAAAAACTACGCTAAGCAGCCCAGTAAGTGACACATCACTGGAATCATGATCTCTGCCCCTACGTTATGCTGCTTTCAGATTAGGTGGCAAAAGCCTAGTGACAGATTCCCTTTAAGGATAGAGGGCAGATTTGGCTAATATGAATGAGATGGCAGGTTTCCTTTAAAGGGAACCTGTCACCAGTTTTTGACCCTATGACAAATACCACCACCTCTAACTGCTTCTTCGCTGCATTTCACAAACGTGTTTATCAGTTCCTGACTCCACCTGTATACCCCCAAAATACTATTTAATATGGCCTCAAGCTGTATGTAAATTAGGGCGATAGGTTTCTCAGTGCGGTGTCTGTCCATCCTCTCTGCTCCTAATCATATCCGCCTGCTTTGAATGATGTGGATCACGCAGTCTGCGTGATCTACATAATGAGCTGAGATCTCGCATCGACACAGTAGCCCCGCAGGCCCACGCAGGTGCACTCTGCCCTTCCCTATGGTGGAGAAAGCATAGAACATCATTGCTTAAGCACCGAACGACATCATTGTGATGTTATTCTGATTTTGGCACTTGCGCAGTGATGTTCTATGACTTGCCCCCAGTAGGGAAGAGCAGAGTGCGCCTGTGCGGGCCTGCGAGGCTACTGCGCAGGTGCGAGATCTCGGTTCACTATGTGGATCATGCAGGACGTGTCATCCATGTCAATCAAAGAAGAAGGAGACGATTAGAAGTATCATGCAGATAGTGAACCAAGATCTTGCGCCTGTGCTGTAGCCCCGCAGGCCCGCGCAGGTGCACTCTGCCCTTACCTATGGTGGAGAAAGCATAGAACATCACTGCTTAAGCGCCAGGCAACGTCATTGCGATGTCATTCTGTTTTCAGCGCTTGCGCAGTGATGTTCTATATTCTGCCCTTAGTAGGGAAGAGCAGAGTGCAACTGTGCGTGTCTGCGAGGTTACTGCGCAGGCGCGAGATCTCGGTACACTATGTATAAGTCCCCACATGACAGGGGATGGTCTATGAGGAAATTTAAGGGGAGTGTTAGTGGACAGGGCAAAAGGGGATGGGGGAAGGGCATTGGACATGGGGGGTATATAAAGGAATGGTACAGGAAAAGAGGCCATTTTGTAGGGGCCCAAAGACTGAAGTTACACCCACCCACCTCTTTTGCAGGTTCTTGAAATTTTTTATATATATATATGAGGCGTAAAAGGTCTTTGATCACGGTTGGGTGGTTGTTTTGGGGTACTTCATGTCACAGTGGTCGTGGCGGTGGGGTGGGGGTCCTTGGAGTTGGTAAAGTTGGTGTTGGGGGCGAATTTATATGAATGATTCCTTCCGGATGGAATTCAGGTATTGGTGATTTGGCACTTAATGGGGCTCTGGACGGGGTGGGCCCTGGAGCTGATAGTTACACATTTTGTGCCACTTAGGCTATGTGCGCACGTAGCGTTCTGTCCCTGCAGAAATTTCTGCAGCAATTTGAACAGCACACTTGCGCTTCAAATCGCTGCAGAAACAGTTTGTAATGAAAAAAAAAAAAGCCGATTCCATGCGCTCAGAGTGCAGCCCCTCCCATAGACCGAGCGGGGGCTGCATGCAGAGTGCAGGAAAAAAGTGACATGTCACTTCTTAGAACGCGCGCTTCGGGCAGCAGCCGAAGCGCTGCGCTCTAATACGCCACGTGCGCACGGCTCCTGAATGATCTTCATAGATTGGGCTGAGGACGCAGGACACATGCAGTTACGCTGCGGTGCAGATCGCAGCGTAACTGCATGTAAATACGCAATGTGCGCACATAGGACTTATTGTGGTATGGGGATCTTGAGCTAGGGGTTCACGGCTGAGGGTAAAATAGAGATACCTTGTAATTTGGTGGTATGTGCCAGATCTGGTAGCTCCAAGGACCTCCCCCCAATTTTGGTTATTTATATTGTTAATGTTAATTTATGCTAATTAAATTGCAGCTGTCACCAAATTTATCCGAAGAAGGTGTAGCGTGGTTATTTTGTAGTATAAGTGGCGAAGGGGGATTATGGGTAAGTGAAAATAAAGGTAAAGGTATGGAATGGAGGAAATTGGGCCATACACTGTCATGGTATTTTGGGAGGTATATAGGGAGAGACACTTTTGTGGAATGCAACAAACAAACAAACAGTTACCGATGGTGACATTTGTTCATAGGGTCACAAAATGGTGACAGGTTCCATTTAAAATAGTATCGCAAGTAAACCAAGAAAAAAAATAAGCAAAAAATAGGGAATATTTTGTTTGGGTATAGTTATCCATTGGAAATGGTAACTATAACAATTAGACTATGTTCTACAATAGAGTTAAATCTTGCAAATATTTTGAAACTGCAAATCGCCCTTAAAGATGTTTCTGTTAAGAAAACAAGATCTTATATTATCTAGCAATAAACCATGTAAATCATTCTAATTAAAATGTCAACAGCGGAAACACATCTGATGCACAAGCTCCGGGCTGTCATAATGACTGCCAAAGTCTATGTATTAAACACCTTGCGGGAGTAAAGTTAATTATAATCTTTTGTCAGAGATACAGTGGATCAGATTTATTAATATTTATGCAATTTTCCTGAATCTCATTAAACAAATAGTCTAGAGGCGACAAAAAAAGAGGATTTTTTTTCCAAACAACGGTTGACTCTTTTGCTTTGTGTTTGTACAGTAGATGAATGGTACAAGAAATATATCTATCTATATATATACATATATATATATATATATATATATTTATATATATATATTTCCTTGTACCATTCATCTACTGTACAAACACAAAGCAAAAGAGTCAACCGTTGTTTGGAAAAAAAACACAGTACAAACCAAAAGTTTGGACACACCTTCTCGTTCAAAGAGTTTTTTTTATTTTCAGGACTCTGAAAATTGTAGATTCACATTGAAGGCATCAAAACTATGAATTAACACATGTGGAATGAAATACTAAAAAAAGTGTGAAACAACTGAAAATATGTCTTATATTCTAGGTTCCTCAAAAAAGCCACCTTTTGCTTTGATTACTGCTTTGCACACTGTTGGCATTCTCTTGATGAGCTTCAAGAGGTAGTCACCGGAAATGGTTTTCCAACAGTCTTGATGGAGTTCCCAGAGATGCTTAGCACTTGTTGGCCCTTTTGCCTTCACTCTGCGGTCCAGCTCACCCCAAACCATCTTAATAGCATTCAGGTCTGGTGACTGTGGAGGCCAGGTCATCTGGCGTAGCACCCCATCACTCTCCTTCTTAGTCAAATAGCCCTTACACAGCCTGGAGGTGTGTTTGGGGTCATTGTCCTGTTGAAAAATAAATGATGGTCCAACTAAGCGCAAACCGGATGGAATAGCACGCCGCTGCAAGATGCTGTGGTAGCCATGCTGGTTCGGTATGCCTTCAATTTTGAATAAATACCCAACAGTGTCACCAGCAAAGCACCCCCACACCATCACACCTCCTCCTCCATGCTTCACGGTGGGAACCAGCCATGTAGAGTCTATCCGTTCATCTTTTCTACAAAGACACGGTGGTTGAATCCAAAGATCTCAAATTTGGACTCATCAGACCAAAGCACAGATTTCCACTGGTCTAATGTCCATTCCTTGTGTTCTTTAGCCCAAACAAGTCTCTTCTGCTTGTTGCCTGTCCTTAGCAGTGGTTTCCTAGCAGCTATTTTACCATGAAGGCCTACTGCACAAAGTCCCCTCTTAATAGTTGTTCTAGAGATGAGAAGGTGTGTCCAAACATTTGGTCTGTACTGTATATATATATATATATATATATATATATATATACATAGTATATATATAACATCGTACCACAAATATATGAAGGCAGAAATATGATTAAATATATTTGCAGAATCTGAAATATCCTATACTTGTTATAAGACAGCTCACAGTGCATCGCTGCCAAACTGTTACATTCGCAGCCCATATGTCGCTGATCTTTTTCCATGTTCTCTGCCATTTTGAACAGATTTGCAGAAGCTCGTGCATTATGTTAATATATCCATTGGGTATGTGTGAGTGTATACAGTTGGAATTTGTGCAACTAGGTATAATATCTAGTTACTCGTTGCCAAATCAAGGCTGTATGTATGTGTGTCTTTCTGACTTAAAATGTATATATTGCTACAAAAATAACCACATTTACTCATTGAGCATCTGTAGATGTATTTGTGCTTCAATTCTGTTTCCTTAACCCTCTGCATACAGTATCTTCTCCCAACCTGGTATAATACTTGTGCTCCTAATACAGAGTAAAGCCTATCATTCTTCATTTTCTACTCACCTCTCCTTGTACAGAAGTCCCGCATACAGTGAGAGGCTGCAGCTGCATCCCCCTACTATCCCTTTTCTCTCCCGCTTACTTTTACTGAGTTTTTAGAAACACATATACTGGTGACTGATGAAGTTTCTGAAGAATTAAGGGTTTATTCAGCCAGCATTTTTTTCCTCATAATGTCACATGGAGAATTTTACAAACTTCAACGACTGTCATGGTGGCGGCTTCTATTCGGACGACAGATTCTGACAGTCTGCCTGATAACTTGCCTGGTGTCTGTGATCAATGAAAGCAGACTCGGGCGTCGACCTGCAGAGTGATAATTCATGTGTAGGCTATCAAGAGATATTCTTTGCTAGTCTGCTTGTTAGTCTCCTTTGATCACATGTCGTGGGAAGCCAATCATATCTGCTCTCCTCCTGTATATGCTAACTATATTCTTCCACCTATGCCATGTATGTTTTTCTTAGCTGGTATGGTGAGGTGGTGTGATCCAGACTATCTTGTGGTTGTAATACTTGTTACTGTGTGGGGGTTGTGAAGTTAACCCTTGTTGTCTTTTTGTTGTTATTTTCCTGCTCTTGCTTTACTCCTGAGTCACTCATAGTCTATTCCTGTGTATGTACAGTGTGTCAAAGTTTTGGGTTTCCTTTGTCTGTGTTTATCTGTTTTCCATCATGCTCCTGTCCTGTTCTTCTCTGGTAGGAGGGGGGTACCAGAGTAGTACTGGTCAGGAGCATAGCCAGAAAAAGCACTCAGGCATCTACACCATCAGTTGTAACCATGAATTTAGGGATATCTTAGGCTCCCCTAGAGTGAGGGACAGCATAGGTGCCCCTGTACCCTGCTATCCTAACAGCTGGAGCTACAATGGATGGTTTAGATCAAAGCATATTCATGTGTGTGAATGGCCCAGTCACAGTTTAAGTCTAAATCCCATTGAGAATTTGTGGCAATACTTGAAAATTGCTGTTCATTGACGCCTCCATCCAATCGCACTGAGCTCGATCTAGTTAGCAAAGTAAAGACTTGCAGCAAAAGGTGGTCCTATGAAGTATTGACTTGGAGTCTGAATACAAATGCTCGTCACAATTTTCAGATTTATATTTTTTAAAATATTTGGAAAACCATGTATTATTTTGTTTTGTCTTCACAAATGCTTGTTACCTAGTATTTGTATATCACATAAAAAAAGTTTTGAATACGAACTGTGGAAGAAAAAGCGCAATAGGGTCTTATCCCAGTGGGGAAAGGGGTGAAATAATGAATCACACTCACCTATAATGGTTGTGACAGTCACAATCACTATGCAGGCATATAGGAATCCGGGTCCAGGCAGCAGCCCCAAGAGATGGCAGATAACAGAGAGTAATAGAGGCAAAAGGAACATTGCCTGTTGTCCTGATGAAGGGAGCTGTGACTCCTGAAACGCGTTGACCTGTGCATGTTATTAAAGAAGCACTAATCTCCTTCTGAATCCATCGAGTCCTTGGCGCGGATGCAAGACCCTTCCTCTATTACTCTCTGTTATCATAAAATAAGTTTTGTTTGTGGGTGTAATATGAGAAATTGGATAAAAAAAAATCACAGGTTGTGAATACTTTATCAAAGCACTGCATATACAAACACACACACACACACACACATACACACACACATACACACACATACACACACACATACACACACACACACACACACACTCATTTTACACACACATAAATACACATAGAAAATGATCTATGTGAAAAAAAAAAAATATAGAATATAATGGGTATTTGATTTGCTACGAATCCTCCAATGGCTATGAAAGCACATGTGTAACACTCTGAGGTCTCGTAGGAACATGTTGAACACATTTCAAGCTCTTTACTGCAAATAACGGCCTAGTAATGTTAGTAACCTCAACTTATCTGGTTATGGGTAAACAGATGGAAGCAGTTTTTCACTGCTGTCCTGTCTCAAACAATGTGTAATGTTTATTCAATGTTTTACAGCTTTTGCTGCTTAGCTCTTTTGCTATACTGTGAGCTCTGATGTCCTCTCACTATCTAGATTCGCTACAAAGCACCTGCTTCTGCTTTTTATTGCTGCCATCCTGTCAAATGCACTTTATTTAGTGTTTTAAAGCTTTCACTCGTTATTTCTATTACTAGGTTGTTATGTCCTCTCACTATCCAGATACACCACAAAACGACTGCTATATTCCCTGCCTCTGATTTTATACAGCCTATAATAGTCCCTCATGATTGGCTATGCTATACCACATGAAGTGATAGCTGCAGGGCATCATGGGGAAGCCTGTGCAGCGACTTTTGAGGTCTTGTGAGCGTTCTTTGGCTCAGGCAATATTCTGTTTTGTGTAAAATTGACATTTTTGGGACATTTTGCATCAAATGGATTTACTCATTTCTAGTGCTCTATCCCCAATGAAGTAAAATATATGTATAAATGTATATTGATACAACATGTATGTGAATGAATGCCATACTTGTGAATAGGGGCAAGCTGCTGAATGATAAGAGAGATGACAATCTGTTAGATATACAGTATTAAAGCCCACTTTACACGCTACAATATATCTTACAATGTGTTGGCGGGGTCACGTCGAAAGTGACGCGCATTGTAAGGTACATTGTAGTGTGTGACAGCTACGTGCGATTGCGAATGAACGGTAAAACGTTCATCGCACGCACGTCATTCATTCCTCATGAAATGAACGTCAGGTTGTTCATCATACCCGGGGTAGCACACATCGCAGTGTGTGACACCCCGGGAACGATGAACAGATCTTACCTGCGTCCTGTGGCTCCCGGCCAGCAATGCGGAAGGAAGGAGGTGGGCGGGATGTTTACGTCCAGCTCATCTCCGCCCCTCCGCTTCTATTGGCCGGCTCCCGCGTGATGTCGATGTGACGCCGAACGTCCCTCCCACTCCAGGAAGTGGACGTTCGCCGCCCACATCGAGGTCGTATGGACGAGTAAGTACGTGTGACGAGGGTTAATCATTTGTGCGGCACATTCAACAAAATTGAACGTGCCGCACATACGATGGGGGCGGTTACGAACGCATACGATATCGTATGCAGAATCGTAACATGTAAAGCAGGCTTAACATTCTTTACAGATTTACATCTACTGCTAATGGCAAACATAAGGAAAAGATAAAAAGACCTCTTAGGGCTCATGCGCACGTAACTGCATAATATTCTGCAGCGATTTGACAGCACATGTTCGCTTCAAATCGCTGCAGAAACACTGCATAATGGATGCAGTTTTTTGTAGGAAAAAGCTGATTTCATGCGCTCTGGCTGCTGCCCCCACCATAGACAGAGTGGGAGCTGCATCCAAAGCGCATGGAATAAGTGACATGCTGCTTTTATGAACGCACAGATTTGGGTCAAAATTTTAGCATCCAGATCGCTGTGTTCAAAAAAGCAACGTGCACACGTATCATGCACAATCTACAGTACATAGATTATGCTGGGGACGCAGGATGCATGCATTTACGCTGCAGTGCAATACGCAGCGTAAATGCATGTCAGTACGCAACCTGCGCATGAGCCCTTAAAAGAGTTGTAAGCCATGTTTACAAGCTTCACCATGAAACATTTTACACAAAAGCAGAATTATCAACAAATAAAAAAGTGAATAAAGTGGTATATAACGTTGATACGCCCCACCCCTCTTTGTTATGGTAGGAGAGGCCCAGTTATACCAGTGAGCAGATGTAATGCTGTGACACATTCCTGCATAAGTAACACTAAATCACCTGCTACACAGTGCCTTAAAAAATTATTCATACCCTGTGAACATTTCCATATTTTTTCATGTTATACTCACAAATTGAAATATTTTATTGGGATTTTATATAATTTATACACACTAAAAAGCAAGTATTTGTAAATTGTAAAGGAAATGATAGATGGATTTCTAAATATTTTAAAACTATAAATCTGAACATTGTGACGGGCCCCCTTGTAATGACACTCGGTTCAATCTCTGCTGGGAGCGTGACCCGAGTGTCATTCACTGTGATCTGATTCTCTCACATGTGAGAAGCAGAGGAGAAGATAAAGAGATTAATTTTTCCATCTTCTCCATTGTCTCTCTTGGCATATATTGGACTGCATTAGGCTGACATCCGAGTGCAGTCTGATGTATCACTCGCACCCATAGACAAACTGCCAATCACAACATGTTGCAATGTTTTTCTTCAGTCTGATTAGAGCTGAGAAAAAAAATTGCAGATCGGAGCTGCCCCATAGAATAACATTGGTTTGAGTACAATGCGATTTTTCTAGCATTGTACCCATCCGATTAATACGCTTGTGTGCAAGAGCCCTAACAGGGTTTTTTTCCAGGTTTGCCTTTAATTAGCTCTATCCATCTTCTCATCAACCCTGACCAGTTTCCCTGTCCCTACTGAAGAAAAGCATCCCCACAGCATGAGGCTACCACCACTGTTTGACAGTGAGGATGGTGTTTTCAGGCTGATGTGCAGTGTTAGTTATCCAGCACATGCTGAGTTTTACATTTAGCCCAAAAAAGTTCTACTTTGGTCTCATCTGACCACAGCACCTTCTTCCACATGCTTTGAGTGGCCCTTACATGGCTTATTAAAAACGGCAAAAAGAACTTCTTATCGCTTTTAAAAATGGCTTTCTTCTTGCCACTATTCCATAAAGGCCAGATTTGTGAAGCATACAACTAACAGTTTCTCCCAGATTCTCCCTCCTGAGCTGTGGATCTCTGTAGCTCCTCCAGCGTGACCATAGGCCTCTTGGCTGTTTCTCCGATTAGTGCTCTCCTTGCTTAGGATCCCAATTTAGGTGGACAGTCATGTTTTGGTAAGTTTGCAATCGTGCCATACTCCTATTTTTGGATGATGGATTGATCAGTGCTCCATGAGATGTTCAAAGCTTGGGCAGTTTTTAATAACCTAACCCTGCTTTGCTCTTATAAAATACACACAGGTGGAATCAATTTACTAGATAGGTAATTCTGCAGGCAATTGGTCACTCAGGAATTTATTTAGGGGTATCAGACTACAGGGGAGCTGAATACAAATGCACATCACAATTTTCAGATTAATGTTTTTTCCTTTACACCATAGAAACATGTGCTACTCAGTGTTGGTATATCACATAAAATCCCAATAAAATACATTTAAGTTCATAGGTGTAGCAAGAAAAAACAATGTGGAAAAGTTCATGGAGTATGAATACTTTGTTACCACACTATTGTTCATGATAGCTAAGGAAAAGCAAAAACCAAAACCAAAAAATTCTTGCATTCACTAAAGTAGATGTCAGCAGTTTTGGTGACACCCCTGAGTAAAATAGGCCTTATACATGTCTTATATGGGGTTTCAAATGTTATCATAATTTCCTAGTTTAGAATATCCAATATTCATTAACTTTTTAATATTCCAAATTCTAAAAATATCCTACAATTAAGGGGACTTTACACGGTAGCGATATCGCTAGCAATTTCTAGCGATATCGAGCTTGAAAGTACCCGCCCCCATCGCGTATGCGATTGTTTGTGATCGCTGCCGTAGCGAACATTATCGCTACGGCAGCGTCACACGCACTTACCTGGTCTTCGTCGTCGTTGTGACTGCCGAACAATCCCTCCTTCAAGGGGGAGGGACGTTCGGCATCACAGCGACGTCACCGCAACGTCACTAAGCGGCCGGCCAATCAAAGCGGAGGGGCGGAGATGAGCAGGACATAACATCCCGCCCACCTCCTTCCATTGGGGCCAACGGCAGGTAATGAGACGTTCCTCGCTCCTGCGGTGTCACACATAGCGATGTGTGCTGCCGCATGAGCGATGAACAACATGGATAAACAACCCTTACCGATTTTTGAGTTTGGGACGACCTCTCCATGGTGAACGATTTTGACCATTTTTGAGGTCGCTTAAGGTCGCTGGTCAGTGTCACACGCTGCGATATCGTTAATGACGCCGGATGTGCGTCACTAACAACGTGATCCCGACGATAAAACATTAACGATATCGTAGCGTGTAAAGTCCCCTTTAGAGTTGAGCGAGTACCTAACTATTCATACTCGCTATACTAATAACGAGTGCTATCTAATACTCGCGTATTCATTCCAAATAGCGTGTGCAATGCAAGTCAATAGGGGAAAACTTGCAAAGTAACGAGTAACCGGAACACCGCACTATTTGTTACGCGCATGAATAGTACGGCATTCAGTTTACTTGTTACTTTGCGAATTTTCCCCGTTGACTTGCATTGCACACGCTAATCGGAATGAATACGCGAGTATCAGACAGTACTCGTTCTGAGTATAGACAGTACGAATAGTTAGGTACTCATTCAACTCTATCTACAGTATATTGCTCTACTTTGGATAAGTTCCTAATGCTGGTATACAGACAACTGTGAGACTACAGCTTTATTTTTATAGTAGTCTGGAGAAATATTGTTTGGATTATTAGAGCACCACTGAGACAGTATGAAATAAAAGCTATGGATGGAACAATGGATGCAGAGCCAGCATTATCAATGTTTCAGAAATAATTTCACAATTTGCATAATCAACATGCAGGACTAGTGACGAGTCACCTGCCGGTACGAGTCGTAATTTGCAGGAAGCTCACAATTACGGCACAGAGAAAACCAATTGCTTTTCCATAATAATTGTGTTTTCTAAGGAAGTTGTAAACTCCATCACCCTGATTAATGGTGAGATGATTACATGATGCACTGCAATATGCCATTATGTGAGGTTGTTACATTATAGAACCTAATACTGAATTATCCTCACATGGTAACTCTCACTTCATATGACTCAATCTCGTTCAGTAATTTTTATGGATACAGATAATGTCGAGCGCAACTTCCAACACTCAGCACACTATTACCGTGTTTTCCCCAAAAATAAGACAGGGTCTATTTTATTTTTTGTTCTGAAAGATGCCCTAGGGATTATTTTCAGGGGATGTCTTATATTTTCCAATGAACAACAATCCACATTTATTCTTGAACAAAAAAAACAACATTTATTCAAAGTGCTGAGTTTCATTGCTCAACATTGGAGAAGTGATGGTGAAGGACCTGGGCTGATGTCATGATCAAGTGACCATACTGGGAGGATCTCAGCAGAGAAGTGATGTTGAAGGACCTTTGGTAATCAGCAGCAGAGAAGTGGCTCTGCAAAACCTGTGCTGATGTCATGATCCTGTAAACATAATGGGCAGAGCTCAGCAGAGAACACATATTGAAGGATCTGTGGTAATCAGCAGAAGAGAAGTTGATGTGCAGGACCTGTGCTAATGTCATAATCATGTGACCGTAATGAGCGGAGCTCAGCAGAGAAGTGATGGTGAAGGATCTGTGGTATAAGTTAAGTAAAGAATCATGCATGAACTTGAGTAACAGTGACTGATCCCAGCAAAAGTGCCACCCCTATGACTGAAACCCAAGGTATTTACTGCATTCACCTAAGCATATATAGTCTTTTTTTAATATAAATATATTTTTTTTATTTAAAACCATGTTAGTGATGAACATTGCATCATTTAAAACACATTGGGGGAGGTTTAATATAAAAAAATGACATGACAGGTTCCCTTTAAGGGAGGTGCCTTGGCAATGTGTTCCTAACGTTGCTAATTCTTAGATCACGTTGTGCTGCCGCTACTTTTATTGTGCAGTGTGCTGTATTGCTGATGGTCTTCTGTGTTGCAGTGCATGATGACTCTGCTGCAACTATCCATATCTACTACTGCTGCTGCAATTGGGCACATCAGCTGCTCCTACGATACTGGCCACCACTGCTGCAACTACCCATCTCAGCCGCTGCTCCTGCAACTACCCATCTCGGCCGCCGCGGCTGCAACTACCCATCTCAGTCACTGCTGCCACATCTACCCACCTACTCTGCTGCTAATCCTACTATCAGAGACTATTTGTGTAAATACCCTTGGTGCCAGCTGCCGAGGCACCATGATCCCCTGAGACTGCCCTTGTTGGCTACCTGCTAGTGTGTTAGCCTATCTCCACCTCCAATGGCTTTAGTGAAGACTCGGTAACCATTCAGGTACACTTGTCTAGGTCAGTGATCGCTATCTTAGGCCCTGTGGATCCACTGACTCCTTGCGTGCCCCATGAGCATTACAAACAGAAAGCAATTTGTTCACTGAAAGCCTGGTATAACAATGAGCATCTACAATTAAGCAAAGTGAATGTTTTTTCCAAATCTGGCAAGGAATAAAGATGGCAAAATATAGCACATAAATTAGAACAGGTTTACATAATTAGAGCATTTACATTATTATTTATTAATTCGGTGATTTTCTGTTTTTCGTTTTCATTTTTTCTTCCCCTTCTCCCAAGAGCCATTACTTTTTTTTATTTTTCCTTTAATATAGCCATATGAGGGCTTGTGTTTTTGTGGGACGAGTTGTGCTTTTGAATGACTATATTCATTCTACCCTATATTGTATTTGAAAACGGGACAAAAATTACAATTGTGAAAAATGTCAAGTTCTTGGGTAAAATCTGTATTTGGGAGATACTGAGATAGGAGATGACAGTTGGTGCTGATAAAGTTCTATGGAGTTGTGAGTGGGAGGAGCGAGAGGCAGAGAGAAATATTCTGCTGCAAGTTCTTCTATACCAAGAGTGATAATTTAAAGAAAACTTGCGGCTAGGTATGGGGCCACCAAACTACTAGGTTGTCATTATGTAGCTGAGGTTTAGCCTCCCAAACATGCCCTTGTTGAATAAGGTAATAAGTTCTGAAGGAAGTTATAAATTGCCAAAGATGAGTTTGGGACTCGAGAATGTGCCCATTGTGCAGATAAAGCTGAGGACAGTACCCCCCCCCCAACCGCTTCACTACATTATATAAAACACATACAGTTAGGTCCAGAAATATTTGGACAGTGACACAATTTTCGCGAGTTGGGCTCTGCATGCCACCACATTGGATTTGAAATGAAACCTCTACAACAGAATTCAAGTGCAGATTGTAACGTTTAATTTGAAGGTTTGAACAAAAATATCTGATAGAAATTGTAGGAATTGTACACATTTCTTTACAAACACTCCACATTTTAGGAGGTCAAAAGTAATTGGACAAATAAACCAAACTCAAACAAAATATTTGTATTTTCAATATTTTGTTGCAAATCCTTTGGAGGCAATCACTGCCTTAAGTCTGGAACCCATGGACATCACCAAACGCTGGGTTTCCTCCTTCTTAATGCTTTGCCAGGCCTTTACAGCCGCAGCCTTCAGGTCTTGCTTGTTTGTGGGTCTTTCCGTCTTAAGTCTGGATTTGAGCAAGTGAAATGCATGCTCAATTGGGTTAAGATCTGGTGATTGACTTGGCCATTGCAGAATGTTCCACTTTTTTGCACTCATGAACTCCTGGGTAGCTTTGGCTGTATGCTTGGGGTCATTGTCCATCTGTACTATGAAGCGCCGTCCGATCAACTTTGCGGCATTTGGCTGAATCTGGGCTGAAAGTATATCCCGGTACACTTCAGAATTCATCCGGCTACTCTTGTCTGCTGTTATGTCATCAATAAACACAAGTGACCCAGTGCCATTGAAAGCCATGCATGCCCATGCCATCACGTTGCCTCCACCATGTTTTACAGAGGATGTGGTGTGCCTTGGATCATGTGCTGTTCCCTTTCTTCTCCAAACTTTTTTCTTCCCATCATTCTGGTACAGGTTGATCTTTGTCTCATCTGTCCATAGAATACTTTTCCAGAACTGAGCTGGCTTCATGAGGTGTTTTTCAGCAAATTTAACTCTGGCCTGTCTATTTTTGGAATTGATGAATGGTTTGCATCTAGATGTGAACCCTTTGTATTTACTTTCATGGAGTCTTCTCTTTACTGTTGATGTTGTGAACGGGTTCTTCTTCACCAAAGAAAGTATGCGGCGATCATCCACCACTGTTGTCATCCGTGGACGCCTAGGCCTTTTTGAGTTCCCAAGCTCACCAGTCAATTCCTTTTTTCTCAGAATGTACCCGACTGTTGATTTTGCTACTCCAAGCATGTCTGCTATCTGTCTGATGGATTTTTTTTTTTCATCCTCAGGATGTTCTGCTTCACCTCAATTGAGAGTTCCTTAGACCGCATGTTGTCTGGTCACAGCAACAGCTTCCAAATGCAAAACCACACACCTGTAATCAACCCCAGACCTTTTAACTACTTCATTGATTACAGGTTAATGAGGGAGATGCCTTCAGAGTTAATTGCAGCCCTTAGAGTCCCTTGTCCAATTACTTTTGGTCCCTTGAAAAAGAGGAGGCTATGCATTACAGAGCTATGATTCCTAAACCCTTTCTCCGATTTGGATGTGAAAACTCTCATATTGCAGCTGGGAGTGTGCACTTTCAGCCCATATTATATATATAATTGTATTTCTGAACATGTTTTTGTAAACAGCTAAAATAACAAAACTTGTGTCACTGTCCAAATATTTCTGGACCTAACTGTATTACTAAAGCAGCAATGCTCTGATTCCAGTAAAAAAAAAATCTACTAACATAAGAAGGACAAAAAGAAAAACAAAACCTTTTCTAAAGCGTCATGGTATAATCCACACTTAGCATTCAGTTTCACATTATACCTAATATTTTGACCAAGCTTTAGATTTTCTGTTTCCTAAGTGAGAAATATCCAGTGTTCTGTGCAGCGATCTGCGGACAGCTCAGCCACATAATTGCCATGCTGAGCAACTGATGATCAATTACGCTGAGCCGGCCATCTGCTGTCTTCATTCAGTTTTGTTACATCAATGTAAAGGTCAAGGAAATGAAGTATATGTATGAAGGTGTGAATAAAGTATGAGGCCTTGCATGGTGTGGAGAGAAGCAGGTCCTCCTACGTACATTTCAGAAAGCTGTTCTAATGATTGATTGATCTGACTGCTTCTAGGTGAAACCACATAAGGCTGCATTCACAAGCTGCAGCACATAGAGTGGTGTGTGGGGCTCAGACTACAAGGACTATGTCAATTATTTTCTCACATGCAACTTGTTTTCGAAATCTGCTTAAAGAGAATGTGTCAGGTCCCCTATGCTTCCGACCCAGCAGCATTCATATCTGTATGGCCAAATTCCCTTCCTAACCATCCCTGTATAATGCTATTCTCTAATAAGAAAGTTTAAAAAAATGTATAAACCTCGCTGTCCCTATGCTAATTAAGGCTTTGACTAATTGAAGGGGCGCTGTTTTTCCAGACTAGTCGTCCCTCTTTCTATTTTATCATACCCCTGTTGGCATTATAACATAATTTCCTCGAGCTGGTGTCACCACCAGTTCATGGAAATCTTGCGCATGCGCGCAGGTCATTTCAGCTGCGTCACTGCACCTTTAAATCTGGACAGACGCTTCCCGGCTTCATTAGGTACACTGTGTATGACCAAAACTTCAGAAGACATGTATGTCAGCTGTCTTCTGAAGTTTTGGACATGTGCAGTGCGCCTAGTGTCTGCCCAGCTTCAAAGGTGCACTGACGTAGCTGAAATGAGCCGTGCGGATGCGCAAGATTTCCGTCAACTGGCAGTGACACCGGCTTGTGGAATTCATGCTATTAAGCCCACAAGATTGTGATAACATGGAGAGAGGGCCGACTAGTCAGGAGAACCAACGCCTTTGCGTCTAGTGAAGGCCCTAATTAGGATAGGGACAGTGAGGTTTATAAGGCTTTTTTTAAACATTGTTATAAGTGAATAACATTATACAGCGCTGGTTAGGGAGGGAATTTGGGCATACAGGTATCAATGTTGCTGGGTTGGAGGGTATAGGGGATACAGGTGGCCTTTAACACCTTCTTAGAAGGAGCTAAGGGGTTTTACTCTACACTGTGCTCCATAGCTACATCATCAATATCAGATGGTGGAGGTCTGATGCTCCAGCAGCACTCTGATGTAAGTAGTTTATAGAGTAGAACATTACAGCTCAGTCATGCCATTTATTACCCGTTCTCAAGTAAAGCAAATCATTTTCTATTCAAGAGTGTAATAGGAGATGATCTTCTGTTGAAATCACATTTTTAGATTGCACTAACCATGCTTTTTCATTATCTATCCTGAAATCTTACAATGTTTACTCTTGCCGATAAGCCTCATAATACACTGCCAATTCTTGCTCTGTGCAGAAGACTTTTCAGCAATCTCATTATCAGCAGAGACAAGATTAAAATGAAATATAACATCTATTTGTGTAGCAGATGTCATAGGATCCATCATTCACATGATGGTCAAATCTTACCTCATCGTCCCTGCCTGATGCACAGATTAAAGAGCATGCTTATGACAGTTTCTTAGGGTCTGTGTGGCTATCTCTAAATGATGGTAACAGCAGCTCAACCAAAGTGGCTGCCCCCAAATTCATGCATAGAAAATAGAATAAAAACAGAAGAGGAAGTATATACAGTATGTCTGTAGTATTTATAGACATTTATGTGACTGATTCATTCATATAAATATGAGAGTCAAAAATAACCACATTTACACATAGAGAAACTTCTGAAAAAAATCTGCAGTTCATCAATAGCCCTTTATCCAACTAATTGATTGCAATATACTGTTTTCATGGTGGTCATTTTAGGGACTTTTTCTGATATGTCACTTTTTTAGGGGTTTAATAAAAAAAAAATTCAAAAAAGCAATTAACAATTTAAACCTCCTTTGGTCAAGAAAAGAATGGTAGAATAAAGTCTGAGATTAAAAGAAAAAAAACACCTATAAAGAAAAATAAGCAAATGTTTTCTTAATTTCCTTAAACTAATTTGTTCACAATAAAAAAAATGACATGATCTCTACCACCACAATAATGATAGTGATCTGAAGAATAAAGCCAACATGTTTTTAGTTTGGTAAACAGCAAAAAAAAAATAAATAAAGTGGTGGAAATGCTGTGATAGCCCCTATTAAAAATGGTTGTAGGTTGTACTCTCTAGTGTATACAGAGGAGTTTCTTATTAATGTGAGACTTCCATCATTTGATAGACAATCATCTGGGCTCTCATGTATAAATTTGACTTGCAACTATTTAGCACATGATTAGTTCTGCAGGCTCCTGTCATATCACTGCATTGTTACTGTTTTGCTCGTAAAAATCTGAAATTGAATTTTTATTATTTTGTTATTATTTTGTAAATCAGCCATGTTGGCTTTCAACATGGCCTGAATCTTTCTAGACATGCTCTCAATCAGATTCAATCATGTCTAGACCGAAATCTGATCCCAGGTCTCTTCTGCACATTCCCAATGTTGGCACATAATGGTCGACTCACTTGGGTATGTATACAGCTTATTCTTCAACTCTACCCACAAATGTTCAATTGATTTGAGGTCTTTGGACTGTGGACCCAATCTAGCAGCTCTACTTCATTGTCAGTGAACCATTTCTTCACCAATCTTGCCATATTCTGCGGGTCGTTGTCCTGCTGGAGCACTATGTCGTCCATTTCATACCCATAGTACTCGAGTGTACAATATAACTCATCTTGTAGGATACTCACATATAGCTCAGTATTGAGATTATCCTTGATCCTGGTCAAGTATCCAACCACTTTGGCTCTGAAACAACCCCATATCATCAGGCTTTCTCAACCGAACTTGACAGTTCCTTCAATTTCTCGATCTGTTAGCCTCTTTTTCCCTTGTTTTTTCCAGACCCATTTGCATCAATCAGAGCCTAGTCTATTGATTTTCCTCTCATCATTACATATCACCTGTTTCTAGTCTTCCACTGTCCACTTTACAAACTCTTTTGCAATCTCAATCCGACACTTTTTATGACGATATCGAAGTCAAGGCTTCTTCACCTTTTTCTGCCCACCATTCCAGACTTGAGTAACATGTTGCACGGTGCTTGCATGGACGTCTCTGATTTCACTATTACGAAGCATACGAGCCTCCTCCACTGCTGTGTTTGCCACGCCAGAACTGATAGGCCTTGTGATGAGCTGACTTGTTGACTCAGATATTTTGTTTGGACATTCACCGCTTGGCTTTTGACTAGATGGACGGACTTCATTTTGTATTCTTCTGTCTGTCTGGCCTCACATGATGCAGTTTGGTAATTTTCTTTCCCAGGAGACCGCTGTCGATGAGCTGAATGATGCTGTTTCTCTTTTCTTGGGAAATCTTCTTCATGGCTGCTTCTCGGTTCAAACCAATGACCTTTCACTTGGGAATCAACCTAATAACACATTGAGCTATTAGACAATGTGAGAACAGGTTGTAATTTGTGGTGTACCAGAAGAAAAAGATTTTTCCACCACCAGGAGCAAAACTGTAACAATGTAGTAACATGACAAGATTCTGCATAATTATTCATATGCTAAATAGTTGCAAGTCAAATTTATGTATGAGATAGCCAAGATGATTGTATTTAAAATGAAGGTAGTCTCATGTTCGAAACTGTACTGGATGGTGTGATATGGAGCCTGAAAGTTAAAAGTTCAAAACATTGTTACCCTTTTGCTCATTAATGTATACCATAAAAACCTGATTAGGTAATTTTCATATACATACCGTATCCCCTTCAAGGGGCTAAGTAATTGTCATAATTATTATTTACATTCTGTATTTTATTGATAAAACTGAGGTCTTCTATTTTCTGTCTAATAGTGTTGTCACTATTCACAGAATACAATAAAAGAACTAATCCACATATTGAAGAACATAGGAGGAACATTGAATAATCCCTCCAGCAGATTTATTTCAATGAAATTATTAATATTACATCTCAGGAAACCTAACATAGTAACAGTGGCAAGGGAAATCATCACATTTCTAATTAAGCCCTTCTCTTCAGCGCTCGGTTGTTGGACTTTAATATTTATTACAATCTGATACATTAAATGTTTCCACCAGGCAGCAGCGGGATTTGTTGTTGATCCTGACACTTACTGAACATGTGCACAGAGAAAGACGCTAATTTAATTCAACTCCATGTTTTCAAACTGTTTGGATAATATTTGGAGGCCATGAGAAAACCTAATCTAAAAAAATGTTTGCCAAGGATTGTATCTCTCCAAATCTACATAATGATGAGCAGGAAAACAATAAGTTATTTACAGCAAAATGAATCCGAGCATCAGGTCCAAGAAAACACAACATTCAATGAACGGAGGATTTAATTGAAGTAATAACATGGAGTCATGTTCAGCACAGATGGCAGTAGCCTCATTTAAGCTGGACATAGAGATAGAATAATTAGCCAAACTCATTCAGCCAAGCGTTAAGATGGATAATTCCTCCAATAATATTCAGGTTTGGCTCTGCCATTCTGTGAAAGGAGCGGAGATGAGTGTATGTCAGGCTTCTCCACTACTGCTTATTTCAGAAGAAGGTAAAATCGTCTGTCTGTCTATGTCACGAGTGTGTCATGGCCTGATGTGATCTCAGAGGGATCTGGGGTTAGAAGGTCACAGCGTATTGTGGATCGCATATGTGCTGTAGTGCCGCTCGTCATTTACCTTGAGTTGGAGAATATTTAATTCCATCCAGTACTGAACGGGTTATGGTTCATTTCTATCCTACAGTGATCTAACAGGTAGTTGTAATCTCAGTTGCAGCCGCTCCATTCTACTATAAGTATCGACTTCTCACTCCTCCCTATGTCGGCTATAGCTCACACTTAAGGCCCTGTCACACACAGAGATAAATCTTTGGCAGATCTGTGGTTGCAGTGAAATCATGGACATATTGTTCCATTTGTAAACAGCCATAAACCTGGCACTGATTGTCCACAATTTCTCTGCAACCACAGATCTGCCGCAGATTTATCTCTGTGTGTGACAGGGCATTTATGCTGTCCACTTGGAGGGAGTCAGTCTGTGGAGGAAGCTGAGAAGTTCATGACGGAATTTTACTTGTGTTTTTTTCCTCTTTTTGTCTTTCCTACCTTGTGTTGTCTTATGTCAGTAGCAAGACTAGCTTCTCACTGCCTGCATTAGTCAGGGCTAAGTTCAGGTTCAGTGAGGATTAGGCACTTGACCCGAGTATTGGGGGAAAGACCCATCTAGGGACATTATGGAGTAAAGGGATTGGCCTTTGGTGAGTGTTAGGAGATGACCCAGCTCCCCTCGCCCTAGCGCCAATGGCCTACCATTGTAACTTGTTCCTAGTATATCCTGTGTGTGGAGGCGCATGTTGGGAGTCCTCAATATTCCTGTCCGGACCCCAATAGTCACTGCATGACAGTCTATCTATCTATCTATCTATCTATCTATCTATCTATCTATCTATCCCTAGTTATCAGATGTCAGAAAAGGACTGGAGATCATTGATCTTCATTAGTTCCGTTGTGGAGAAATGATAATTATTGGTAGCATAATGAACATTATGACAACCAACTAGAAACGACTTTTCATATAGTTTGTCATTTGTACTTGTGGAGGAAGATATAATATAATGATATAAGTCTGACATCTACATTGTTAATTTTTTACTAAGGACCATAAACACTTTAAACCTTTAGTGACCAAGCTAATTTTGACCTTAATGACTAGGCCAAATTTTAGAAATCTGACCAATGTCACTTTATGTGGTGATAACTCTGGAACATTTCAACGAACCCCAGTGCTTCTGAGATTTTTATTTCATGACACATTGTACTTTATGTTACCTGTAAATTTAGGGGGGGGGGTTTACATTTATTTGAGAAACCATCAAAAAAAAAAAATAACAATATTCAGTATCCTTATCCAACTTAGTCATGTGGAAAATAATTAATAAACAACATTTCCCATATGTCTACTTTACATCTGCATCATTTTTAAAACCAAATAGATGGTAGAAAGGCTAAAAGTTTAGAAGCAATCGTTCATATTTTGGCAAGAAATTTACAAAACCTGTTTCTTTAGGGAATTGTTTAGATTTAATTGGACTTTGAGAGGCCTATATATTGGAAACTCCTTAAAGTGATACCATTGTAAAAACTGCACCCCTTAAAAATGTCAAAACTGTTGTCAGTAAATGTTTTAACCCTTCAGGTGCTTCATAGAAAATAATGCAAATGGAATGAAAAAATAAATAAATATATTTTACCTCTAAAATGTTGTTTTAACCTCATTTTTCACTTTTACAGGTGATTGCAAGATAAATTGGACCCCAAAATGTGTTACCCAGTTCCTTCTGAGCACCCCCCATGTGGTCAAACAGCCGGGCTCGGAAAGGAAGGAGCAATTATGTTGACGTAAGAATTTCTATGTTGTAATCCCTTCATTTTGTAACTTTGCAATGAGAGGTACAGATCCCATTGGTGTGCACCAGCGCAAGGCAAGACACTCCCCCTGCACATTGATTGACAGCCTGCTCTGCAGTGTGTGAGTGCAGAGTAGGATGTCAGTCAAGGAGTAGGGGCGTGTGTACAACGTCCTCATCCGATGACTGGAAGTGAATTGTTGCAGGAGGAATACAACTCCAATTTCTGCCAGTATTTACCAGCAGATTATTACCACTATGGCTGCAGGTTGTCACAGTCTTCTCTGCCTGAAAGTTTTTGACAGGCTCAGGCCACACACTTTAAATGAGTTTAGTTTATTTTGGCACACGAGGGGTTACTTTCACATTTTTGGTGGTTGGCTCAGCATTTGTGAAATTTTTTGTGGTTCTCGCTTGTGTATAGACTTGAGAGGCCTCTCCTTCGGGGGCTCAGGCTAAACACTTTAAATGGGTTTCATTTCTTTTGGGGTTACTGTAGGTTTGTGTTGCAGCAGCAGACTCTGCTAGGCAGCTCAGCTGTTCCTGATGATGTCCATTTTCAGTCCGTATAAATATCCCCTACTTCCAGCAGCGGGTGCCAGTTATTCAGAATCATTCTGCAGCTTGGCCTGGAGGTGGACGGTCATGTTTCTTGCTGCTGTGGTCTGCGCTTTCTTGTGAGTGAGTGTCACCCTAGTGTTGGTACTTTCCCTTTTCCCTTCCCAGTACCTGTACATCCCCATGTGTTTTCCCTGTGGTGTTTGAGTTGTTATTACCCCCTTCTGTTGTTCGTATAGGTGGGGTTTTTTGGGGTTCTCCTGTCCTGGTCTGTCCCTTTGGGTGGTGGGTGAGGAGGGGACATTACCATCAGGGCTAGGACAGGAGTCAGGGCCAGGTTGGAGGCCTGGCCCTTCCAACCTTCAAGGGTACCTCCGGGTGTGAGGGTGAGTCCTGTAGGTTACCCTGTGTTCCTGAGGCATCCCTTGACACAGGTAAAGACCATTTTATGTGTTGACATGTTCCATTTAAAGAGACACTTAGGATTTCAAAAAAGAAATGACCAAAATCTTTTAATAGTAATAATTTATAATTCAATAACTTTTCATAACTCCCATAATCACAACTGATATTTCATTTAATGTAGAGGCTCAATCTTGGGGCAGCCTGACCTTATAATATTCATGTGATATTTGAATTGATTTATTAAAAATTATATTTGATTTTAATTACAATATTCTTTGAGATCACATATCTCTTCCTGTGTTGAGCGGAAACTAGAAGCAGAGCTGTTGGGATCTGGGGCCAGCATTGATACCTAGAAATGAGGACATCTTTGTGCATTTAAATATTGTTAATTTAATGTCTTTAATTTCTTTTAGGCTACTTTCACATTTCAGTCATTTCAAATCCGCCAGTTCCGTTGTTGCGAATGAATGACGGATCTGTTGTTTTTTAGCTGTCAATGGACACAACGGATGAGTTATTTCACAGAATTCCGTTCACTGGAATCCTGTGAAAAAAACTGATGCGTCGCGTCCTCCATTGGGCGTCCGTTGTATGATGGATCCATCATGATCCGTTTGTTTTTGGGACAGCCCAATGGGAGTGCCAGACATGCTGGGCATGCTCAGTAGAACATGACGAAATCCAGCACTGGATTCCGTTGTGTGATGGATTACGGTGGAATCCTGCATCATAGACATCCATTATACCTCTTGACGGATTGCGATGGAATCCTGCATATTGTGTTTCTTTGACGCGCCAAAAAATGTTACAGTGTTAGTTCCTTCCGCCTGACAGTCAGTCATCCCACGACTGATCCGTTGCGTGGCAGATGCAATGCAAGGCCATCAGTCGCAATCCATCCTTAATACAAGTCTATGGGGAAAAAACTGAATCCTGCAAAATATTTTGCAGGATACCGTATTTTTTCAAGGCAACAGATTGTGACTGATGGAAAAAGACTGAAGTGTGAAAGTAGCCTAAGACTTCATTCACACGTCCGTATTTAAACACGTACGTGAAAAAAATGGTACTGGTGTCATCAGTGTGTTGGATCAGTGTGTCATCAGCACGATCCAGAAAAAGGACAGAAGACGCGTTCACTCCGCGCTGCTGCGGAAGACTTTATCGCCGAGGTGGAAATCGTGTTTACTGCACATTTGTATTCGGATATATTGCAAAAATTGTGTGTTACAATCTAATTGTGGCAAAGTATTAAATCCAATGACTTAGCACAAAGGCTCATAAATAAGTGAACACAAATAAGTTGTGGCTTTGTTCACTTTCTAGATTGAAATAAAGCCAATCTCCAAACATATTCCTTAAACACCTCGGATTGTTGCAATCTTGACAGCTTCTACAGGACAGGGTTGTGTCGCTCCTGCTGTGCTGCTTGATAAATGTTGCATATTTTATGTAAATAATACATGAGCAGTAATATGAGAAAATAAAGGCAGAAAATCTATTCTTTGATAATGTGCTCCATGATAACATTGGACTTTAATTGCACACTGTGCCAGTGTCCTGAGTGTGTGGCTGACAAACCGGGTCAATATTCAATAGATTGTAAAGCGCAGAAATGAAGGACCCACAGAATGGTAAATTCTTTAGATATGGTATAATGCTGGCACTCTCTTCCCTGTTAGCTGAGTGCTCTGGAAATGATAAAAGTTCCAGCCTTTCCAAACATGTAGAGCTGCTATTTTGTTTGTTAACAAAACTGGTCCCCTACGCTATAATAAACACTAGGGATGAGCAGATCCGTGAATGTTTGGGTTTGCCCGGTTTGGACTTCCTTTGGTTAAAAATTCAGTCTGATACTCAGACTTATCTCTGACCCCGAACCCCATATAAGTCAATGGGGACATGAACTTTGATGCTGTAAAATAGTTGAAGTAAAGCCTGCTTTACATGTTACAATTAATCGTGCGATCACATTTGTGATTGGACCCGCCCCCATCGTTTGTGTGGCACAGGCAATTTCTTGCCCGTGTCGCACAATGTTGTAACCCCCCCGACACACGTACTTACCTTCCAAACGACCTCGCTGTGGGCGGCGAACATCGACTTCCTGAAGGGGGATTGACGTTCGGCGTCACAGCGACGTCACACAGCGGCCAGCCAATAGAAGCGGAGGGGCGGAGATGAGCGGGACGTAAACATCCCGCCCACCTCCTCCTTCAGCATTGCCGGCGGCCGCAGGTAAGCTGCAGTTCATCATTCCCGGGGTGTCACACAGAGCGATGTGTGCTTGCCCGGGTACGATGATCAACAGGACGTGCGATTTTTACAAAATGAGCGACGTGTCAGCGAGGAACGAGAAGGTGAGTATTTCTGCTCGTCCACAGCTGTCACACGCTACAATATCTTTAACGATGCTGGATGTGCGTCACTTACGGCGTGACCCCGCCGACATCTCATTAGATATGTCGTAGGTAGCATGTAAAGCCCGCTTAAGAGCTAGAGGTCTACAAAAGGAAGCAAATTGAGGGTAAGATCAGGATAATTACCCTGCAAACAGGAATAGGGAATAAATAAATTAAAAAGAACGGCGTGAGGTCCCCCTTTTTTTGTTAACCAGCGCAGGTAAAGAAGGCAGCTGTGGACTGCAACCCTCATCTTTCTGCTTTTCATTAGCTGGTTCTCAAAAATAGGGCGGAAACCAAGTAGTTTTTTAATTTATTTATAAATAAATAATTTTAAAAAACCGCATGGGGTCCCCCCTATTTTTATGAACCAACCGAGATAAAGCAGAGAGCTGGGGGCTGGTATTATCAGGCAGGGAACGCCCATGGTTATTAGGAAAAAGGAGAAAAAAGCGGATGTGCACAAAGTGGGATCACCAAGTTAATATGTAAAATACATATAAACTCTGTGAGAAAGGCACAAGTGAATCAGATGGGTAAGATATATTAAGTCAAATAGGAACCCTATCCAAACAGAGCAAGGTAATAACAATACAATGCAAATGCAAATACAATCTGTGAACAGCAGCACCAGAGGGTCAAATGGAAAAGATAAGAGGGGTGAGGTAAAGACCTCATGCGTATCGCCACTAAGAAATGTGTGGCTTCATCAGGGAAAAGTGACTGATTCATCTGATTCATTGGTGCCTTTCTCACAGAGTTTAATGGCTACATATCTAACTTTGCTTTGTTCAGTTACAGGGGGTATTACACCCATTATTTTTAAATAGCATTAATCTGTATTATTGAACATTGTATTTATTTCGGCCTGTGTTCATGCTGGTATTATTTGTGTATTGTGCTTCAGTATACTGATTCAGTACATTGGGGTCTTGCTGTTGTATGTGGAAGGGTCTGCGGTTTCGGGTTCATAAAATTTTTACGCTGTGTCTAATTTTGTCAGCTTGTGCTTTTTTAATTGATTGTATTGCCTGCTAAATGTGTATATTTTGGTGCTCCAAATAAAGTTTTGTATTTTACATATTAACTTGGTGATCCCACTTTGTGCACATCTTCTTTTTTCCTTTTTCTATATTGTTTCGGATGTACTAGTGGTATTGATCCCTTATAGATGTTTCTATGGTGCCCTCCCCATCCTCTTTGAATTCTCACTGTTAGACCCTATAGTCTGGAACTAATCGGGTCTCGCTCACCCGTATGGCTAACGGAGTGAGCTTGCTCTCAGAGTTCACGCTTGGGATTTGGTGGACTGTGTTTTGGGAAAAGTCCTATCCCCTCGTTGCGCTAGTACCCCGATTTTGGAGCGGGTGAGGGATGAATCTTGAAGACTTCACCCCTGTCGGGTAAATTACCAAGACGCTTGAAGCTACTTCTCGGCCTAGGATCTGCATACCCCGTCGTGCCCTGGCCCCTGCCCAGAGATGGCTCAAGGCCACCGGCTACCCTCCTCGGCAGTCCGTGCCTCTTGACACGATCCCCTGCGACCGAGGTTCCAGCTCCTACCAGGCCCAGACCAACGTCTGCCACCTAGTAGACTCAGTAATATAGCTAGAAAACAGAAGCGCTGATAGGGTCTTCCCAGATAAACAACGAGGTAGTATATAATATAATACACTCACCAATTGTGGTTGTGAAGGGTCACAACCACCATAGATAGCATGAGATAATGGCGACTGCTGCGGCCCCACGTGGAGATGTCTTCAGAGTAGGAGGAGAAAAAGGGGTTAATCCCGCGCAATTCACCAAAATAAAATGAAGAAATGTTGATAAATTAATAACTCTTTTATTCCATAGGTCTACCCGTTTCGAGGTGTAAAAACCTCTTCCTCAGGACCAGAATATCAATAGTTGATATTCTTGTCCTGAGGAAGAGCTTTTTAAACCTCAAAATGCGTAGACCTATGGAATAAAAGAGTTATTAATTTATCAACATTTCTACATCTTATTTTGGCGGATTGCGCGGGATTAACCCCTTTTTCTCCTCCTACTCTGAAGACACCTAGTAGACTCAAGGAGCCCTGCTCCTGACCTCCTCTCTCCTTCAACTCCAACACAACACTCCTCTTTTAATTTTTTCACTTTCCCCTACCAACCCCCCAAGGTGGCGGCCCTATTCCCTTCAGGCCCCCCAATGGTGTGTTTGGTGGGGATGGTGTAAAGTGTTCCTAGGATTTTGACTGGCTCAGCTCATAGCAACACCAAAGGACAAGGATCTGTAACCAAGGAGGATTGAATATCATGCAAAAGGGCAGATTCCTCGATACCCTGTGATGACCTGATAGGCCAGGGCGTCACATTACAAAACTTGTTTTGTTTGAAAAGCTTTAATAAAAACTATTTTGATTTAAAAAAGCAGACAGCTGAGGGCTGTGCTGGTTATGAAAATAGGGGAGAAACGGTATTCAAATTTCGAACTTGGACCTGGACTTCCATAAGTAGTCTGTGTACAGGTCGAGTACCGGTACGAACCCCAAACTTTAGAATTCGGGTTTGCTCCTCCCTTGTAAAAACCAAGCCAAAATCATCTTACCCTGCGCTGGACCTGAGGGAATAAGGGTAAGTGTAATCCAATTTTGAGATTTTATGTGGGTACTATAGTTTGGGGATCAAATTTCTAAAAGTAAAAAAAAAAACTTTAATTCTCATTAATGTGTTGCTTTTTGTTTCCACAGTGTACAGCTCGAATAATGGAATAATTTGGGATTTTTCATTTTGTCATTTCTGGGTGATTAACTTTTTTATTTTAAGATCAAAGCAACGATATGATGTCTATGTGTTTCATAGTAGGAAAAGTTGTACAAAAACCATTCTGGGGTACATAAATTTAGTGCGTTTTTTTATTTTCTCTTTTTTTTAAGTAAAAACCAATGATATAATTACATTTTGGGGGGCAAGAAACCAATGCAGCTATATACTTTTTCATGGTATTCATGGTTTACCTGCAAAAGTTGTGTATATATTTATAAAGTAAATGTTGGGACAATTAAAAGAAAACTAAATATTATTTTCTTTTTAAATATTATTTTTAATGTTTTCTTAAAACAAATATTAATTGATTTTTTTCTTTAATTGTTTTTCTAACTATTTTCTTATTTTATTCCTAAGGCACACTCCTTTCATTGAGAAATGATATCACATCTTTTTTGTCCAGCACAAACCTTTATCCCAATGGAGACAACCTGAACCCAAAATATAATGTAGTTTTGAAAAATAAATTACATCATATGAATGGAAGATCTTAAAGGCAACATGGAAAAATCTCAAAACACATGGTCTTGTGCATGCAGGTCTTTATGATGGGGCATGCTGGAGTCACACTCCAGATTAAGAGGCACATGAATCAGGAGCGTCTGACAAGTAGCAGGGACTGGAGTAAGGAATGTCATGAATTGATAGAACTAGGTAAAATTGGTGCGAAAACGTCAAAAATCACAAATTATTGGCTGATCTCCTTGATGTGCAAATATTTTTTTTAAAGTAATTTAAAGAAGTTGTCCAGTTACCAAAACTGTTTTTTTTCTCTCATTAATCTTGCTAATATGTGCCTCTCCACACATCTATTATGTTATTTCAGCAATATTACCTTTTATCGTGCTCTAGCAGCACATCCTCATTGCTGGCTCCAGCGCTAATGGAGTTAATCTCTCTCCTGACTTTCAGTGTTCAGTTCCTTCTACTCCCATAATTCTTAAGACTGTATCTAACACACCCACTCAGCTCTCCACCCAAAGGGGGGCTTTACACGTTGCGACATCGCTACCGATATATCGTCGGGGTCACATCGTTAGTAACGCACATCCGGCGCCGTTAGCGATATCGCAACGTGGAAATCCTAGGTGCGACGATGAACGAGCACAGAAGCGTACAATATCGCTGATCTGTGTAACGTCGTTTATTTCCATAATGTCGGTTCGACCACAGGTACGATGTTGTTTGTCGTTCCTGCAGCTCCACACATCGCTGTGTGTAAACTTGCAGGAGCAACAAACATCTCCTTACCTGCGTCCCGACGGCAATGCGGAAGGGAGAAGGTGGGCGGGATGTTATGTTCCACTCATCTCCGCCCCTCCGCTTCTATTGGCTGGCCGATTAGTGATGCCGCGGTGATGTCGCGGTGATGCCGAACGCACCTCCCCCTTGAAGGAGAGATTGTTCGCAATCACCACATATTGCATATGCGACGGGGGCAGGTGCTATCGCGCTCGACATCGCTAGCAATTGCTAGCGATGCCGCAACATGTAAAGTACCCCAAAGACTCCTCCCTGCCTCCTCCCTGTGGATGTACTAGTGAAATCACAATAGACACAGCAGAAGCTCCCAGCTCTGCACAACCAGGAGAAGAAAGCGGCTATCTTCTGCTTGTTTTCATATAGTTCATAGTGTGTGTGTGTGTGTGTGTACAGAAATTATGATAAGGCTGCTTTCACACATCAGTTTTTTGGCATCAGGCACAATCCGGTTTAAAAACTGATGCAACGGATCAGGCGAAAAAACTGATCAGTTGCATTAGTTTTTCCATCATTTCCTTCAGTTTTTGGATGGATCCGTTGTACTACTGATGATGCTCAGTAGAAAAAAACGGAATCAGTCGCTGTAATTCTTTGTATGCCACTTTGACAGATCCGGCACCCATAGGCTTTCATTGTACATGACGCCGGACCCGGCGCTGTCTGTTTTTTTGCCGCTGTCAAAAAACGTTGCATGCTGCATCCGGCAGCTGGACATATAAATTTCGCTGGATCCGTGCACAACGGATGTAACGCAAGGGCATCAGGCACAATCCGACGCTAAAACAAATCAATGCGGAAAAAAACGGATCCGACTTTATCTGTTTTTCGCCGGATTGTGCCTGATGGGAAAAAACTGATGTATGAAAGCAGCCTTAGCCGGCACAACATATGAAAAAAATAAATAATTGGGTAAAAAAAAATTATGGGTCATGAGATTGCTTTTTCACCTCTTGCCTAGTATTTGTGTGTTGTCCATATCATCCGTGTGGCATGCATTTTGCAGGCTACTTTCACATCAGCGTTTTAACTGCAAACTGCATATGACCGGATCCTGAGGATTAAATGTGCAGCGCATGCAATGGCAATTGTTATTTTACCGGATCCTTCTGCAGAATTTATCGGCCGGCACTAGAGTCAGCTGAACTCCTGATCTCACAGCCCGCACACGCTGCGATGGATACAGGTTAACAGCAGTCACTGCCTGCTACCGATCACGTGTGACCGTGTGCGGGCTGTGTGGTCAGGAGTTCAGCTGGGTTCAGATCAGATCACTCCAGTGTCGGACAATTACTTGCTCTGTGTCCCGCTGCATCCATTGCAGTGTGTGCAGGCTGGAGTTCAGCTGAGTTCAGATCACCTGACTCCACTGTTGGATTGAACTCAGCTGATCTCACAGTCCACACATGCTGCGATGGATGCAGAGAGACATGGGGACACAGATCAAGTAATCGGCCAACACTGGAGATATCTGATTACTTGTTCTGCAGGCTGTGTGGTCAGAAGTAGGGATGAGTGAGCAGCAAAATGCTCTGACGCTCGATGGGCGAAGCCCATGTCGATTTATTTTTAAAAAAATTCATGAAAAAGATTAAAAAAAACCCCAAAAAACCCAAACACATAACCCTAAGGGTTAGGGGTAAAAAAAAAATGCGTAGGCTCCCGCTACATTTTCTATTGCTAAGGGTAACCAAAGCAGCTACTGGCTGCTAACCCCCACTGCTTGGTGTTACCTTCACTGGCAATGGAAAATCCAGGGAAGTTTTTGCCTAAAAACTAGAAAAAAACTAAAAATGACGTGGGCTTAGCCATATTTTTTTATGCTAGCCAGGTACAGCAGGCAGGTACGGGCTGCCACCAACCCCCAGCTGCCTATTTGTACCCGGCTGGGAACAAAAAATATAGGGAAGCCCTTTTTTAAATTATTTCATGAATTGCCTCAGAGAGGCAAGAGAGAGAGGCAAGAGAGGGAAGAGAGAGAGGGAAGAGAGAGAGGGAAGAGAGAGGGAAGAGAGAGAAGGAAGAGAGAGAGAGAAGGAAGAGAGAGAGAAGGAAGAGAGAGAGAGGGAAGAGAGAGAGGGAAGAGAGAGGGAAGAGAGAGAAGGAAGAGAGAGAGGGAAGAGAGAGGGAAGAGAGAGAAGGAAGAGAGAGAGAAAGAAGGAAGAGAGAGAGAGAAGGAAGAGAGAGAGAAGGAAGAGAGAGAGAGGGAAGAAAGAGAGGGAAGAGAGAGAGGGAAGAGAGGGAAGAGAGAGAGGGAAAAGAGTGAGAGAGGGAAGAGAGATAGAGGCAAGAGAGAGGCAAGAGAGAGAGAGAGGGAAGAGAGAGAGGGAAGAGAGAGAGGGAAGAGAGAGAGGGAAGATAGAGAGAGAAGGGAGAGAGAGAAGAGAGAGAGAGGCAAGTGAGAGATAGAGGCAAGAGAGAGGCAAGAGAGAGAGAGAGGGAAGAGAGAGAGGGAAGAGAGAGAGGGAAGAGAGAGAGGGAAGAGAGAGAGAAGGGAGAGAGAGAAGAGAGGGAGAGGGAAGAGAGAGAGAAAGAGAGAGAGAGAAAGAGAGAACGAAGAGAGAGAGGGAAGAGAGAAAGGGAAGAGAGGTGCTCTGTTACATGCTGTGCTGCATGTCACCACCTTGCTCCACTCTATGACTTGTTGTGCAGGTGACAGAGTGAAGAAAGTTGGTCCCATGCAGCACAAGTCACAGTGTGCAGTAACTTGGTCCCATGCAGCATGACAGATGATAGAGCAGAGCAAGTTGGTGACATGCTCTGCTCTGACACATGCGGTGCTGCATGTCACCAGCTTGTCAGTCTCTTGCTGCGTCCTGTAGTGCTGGTAGGAGTATATGATCACACTGCCCGACAACGCCTGCTCTCCTTACATCGGAGCAGAGCAGGCGGCTGGATAGTAATATCACATACTTACGTGACAGGGGGGGTTTCAGCTAAAGAAACCCCCCTTGTACTCCACACTGGCGCCCTATGCCTCACCAATCTGCCAGACGCTTAGACCTCTTCACCGCTCCACACTGGCATCCTCCAGATCCTCCCCTCAATGCTCGGCTGTGACGTGCGGTAGTCACCGCTCACAGCCCAGTGAATCAGTGTGAGTGGCGCCAGCATCCCCCGACGTAACATCAAGTCTGAGAGCCCGGAACTTGACTTGACGTCAGAGGATACTAGCGGCCACAGCACCAGGGGGTCATGTGACCGGCACTGAGCGTGCAGGATAGCGCCGCTCAGTGCCAGAACTGCAAATAGAGGCCAATGAAGAAAACACCTAAAATTGTAAGTTACACTCATATAGAAAATAAAAAAAAATGGGTGAACCACCCCTTTAAGGTAAAATTTTATTTAACAGTCGTCTCCCTGCCTTTGATCATGTAACTTCTCTTTCCCTGTCGACTCAGATAAAAAATATATAAAAAAATGTATAATATATATGTAATTAAATAAAAATACATTTTAATATATATATATATATATATATATATATAAAATGTATTTATTTATTTATTTAATTACTGTGGCGGTACTCCCTATTACCGCACACCGCGGGTGGCGCAAGAAACTATCTAATTCCCCTGAAAATAACCCCTCATCATGTTTTGGAGTGACTCTGAGCCCCCGGGTCTGGAGACCCTCGAGCCACAGTAGCGACACCCGGATCCGAGCGGTTCAACCGCTGCTGGGGCGGTAAAGATACACACATACACTCAGCTTTATACAGTGTGTCCACCCATATCCTGTCCACCTCCATTACCTTGAGAACGGCGGAAGTTATAGGCATAGAAGTGGTGTCTAGGTATAGTAAAATAAACCACCTATAGCGCCACCTGGTGGAAAACAATGGTGTTAGCTTTTTTATTTCGAAAACAGAACAAGATAGAGAAAAAAAGTGAATTAAAAAATTGTAGGGCATCATAAATTCAATACGAAACGACACCTTGCACAGAAATGCTAACATATGAAACCCATGACCCCCAAAAACTTTGAATGCTGGTCACGCATATGGCGTTCATTTAACTTTGATGCTCAAAGTGGCCACCGTCAGCTGCAATGCGCATCTGGACTCTGTACAGCATACTGTATCTTGCTGCATGTTGTGCAATATGGTAGGTGACACGTTTGCACAAGCATCTGTGATACGTCATCGTAGGTCCTGTACTGTTGGTGGAGGGGTCGCATACACCTGCTGTTTGATGTGACCTCACAGAAAGAAGTCCAATGGGGTCAGGTCAGGTGAGCGTGGAGGCCACTCCATACAGCCACCATACCCAATGACTTGCAGGAAGGTCTCCATGAGGAATCGCTTCATGTCCGCAGCCTTTGTGAGTTTTACACGTTCTAATCATAGCATTTCTGTATGAAAGGTGTCGATTCGTATTGAATTGATGACGCCCTACAACTTTTTAATTCAATTTTTTTCTCTATCTCATTCCGTTTTCGAGATAAAAATGCTAACTCCATTGTTTTCCACCATGTGGGGCTATAGGTGGTTTCATTGCGTAGCGCATTGCTACTTTACTATACCTAGACACTACTTCTATGCCTATAGCTGCCGCCGTTCTCAAGTTAATGGCGGTGGACAGGATATGGGTGGACACACTGTATACTGTGTATATATATATATATATATATATATACTTAAGCAAGCATTGTTGACCTTAGGGAGATCAACATATCCACTGCGGAGACACCATCACGTGTTTCTCAACGCAGTGATTCTAGAGCATTGCCCCCTGGGAAGTATGCAAATAAGAAAGCCGCGGAGACACCATCACGTGTTTCTCAACGCCGGCAGGAAACTAGCCAGGTCTTTCACCGGGAAGGAACAACCACGGGAAGGGCAGCCTCCAGTCAAGGAGACCACCTATACCAAACATGGTATCCATCCACAGACAGCCGTTTCGGGGTATTTGCCCCTCATCAGTGTGGAGTAGGAATCTGGCTAGTGGGGGCAATGCCTAGTAAAAGACTACTTAAGCAAGCATTTTTGACCTTAGGGAGATCAACATATCCACTGCGGAGACACCATCACGTGTTTCTCAACGCAGTGATTCTAGAGCATTGCCCCCTGGGAAGTATGCAAATAAGAAAGCCGCGGAGACACCATCACGTGTTTCTCAACGCCGGCAGGAAACTAGCCAGGTCTTTCACCGGGAAGGAACAACCACGGGAAGGGCAGTCTCCAGTCAAGGAGACCACCTATACCAAACATGGTATCCATCCACAGACAGCCGTTTCGGGGTATTTGCCCCTCATCAGTGTGGAGTAGGAATCTGGCTAGTGGGGGCAATGCCTAGTTAAAGACTACTTAAGCAAGCATTGTTGACCTTAGGGAGATCAACATATCCACTGCGGAGACACCATCACGTGTTTCTCAACGCAGTGATTCTAGAGCATTGCCCCCTGGGAAGTATGCAAATAAGAAAGCCGCGGAGACACCATCACGTGTTTCTCAACGCCGGCAGGAAACTAGCCAGGTCTTTCACCGGGAAGGAACAACCACGGGAAGGGCAGTCTCCAGTCAAGGAGACCACCTATACCAAACATGGTATCCATCCACAGACAGCCGTTTGGTATAGGTGGTCTCCTTGACTGGAGACTGCCCTTCCCGTGGTTGTTCCTTCCCGGTGAAAGACCTGGCTAGTTTCCTGCCGGCGTTGAGAAACACGTGATGGTGTCTCCGCGGCTTTCTTATTTGCATACTTCCCAGGGGGCAATGCTCTAGAATCACTGCGTTGAGAAACACGTGATGGTGTCTCCGCAGTGGATATGTTGATCTCCCTAAGGTCAACAATGCTTGCTTAAGTAGTCTTTTACTAGGCATTGCCCCCACTAGCCAGATTCCTACTCCACACTGATGAGGGGCAAATACCCCGAAACGGCTGTCTGTGGATGGATACCATGTTTGGTATAGGTGGTCTCCTTGACTGGAGACTGCCCTTCCCGTGGTTGTTCCTTCCCGGTGAAAGACCTGGCTAGTTTCCTGCCGGCGTTGAGAAACACGTGATGGTGTCTCCGCGGCTTTCTTATTTGCATACTTCCCAGGGGGCAATGCTCTAGAATCACTGCGTTGAGAAACACGTGATGGTGTCTCCGCAGTGGATATGTTGATCTCCCTAAGGTCAACAATGCTTGCTTAAGTAGTCTTTTACTAGGCATTGCCCCCACTAGCCAGATTCCTACTCCACACTGATGAGGGGCAAATACCCCGAAACGGCTGTCTGTGGATGGATACCATGTTTGGTATAGGTGGTCTCCTTGACTGGAGACTGCCCTTCCCGTGGTTGTTCCTTCCCGGTGAAAGACCTGGCTAGTTTCCTGCCGGCGTTGAGAAACACGTGATGGTGTCTCCGCGGCTTTCTTATTTGCATACTTCCCAGGGGGCAATGCTCTAGAATCACTGCGTTGAGAAACACGTGATGGTGTCTCCGTAGTGGATATGTTGATCTCCCTAAGGTCAACAATGCTTGCTTAAGTAGTCTTTTACTAGGCATTGCCCCCACTAGCCAGATTCCTACTCCACACTGATGAGGGGCAAATACCCCGAAACGGCTGTCTGTGGATGGATACCATGTTTGGTATAGGTGGTCTCCTTGACTGGAGACTGCCCTTCCCGTGGTTGTTCCTTCCCGGTGAAAGACCTGGCTAGTTTCCTGCCGGCGTTGAGAAACACGTGATGGTGTCTCCGCGGCTTGCTTATTTGCTTATTTGTATATATATATATATATATATATTATAACAAATGGAGAAAAAGACATGGATCGCACATCCCAAAAATACATTGATCTAAAAGCCGCTAGGCAAAAATTTAAATAGAACGTTTTCTCCATTTGCTATACTGTGTATATATACTGCTCAAAAAAATAAAAAAAAAGAGGGAACACAAGCAACAAATTGGTATTTTAGTGTTCCCTTTATTTTTTTGAGAAGTATATCCATCTATCTATCTATCTATCTATCTATATATATATATATATATATATATATATATATGTATATACATATATATTTATGCACCTATACATATAGTTTGGCAATATAAAAAACTATATATATTAATATGTCTTTCTTTCTCTTGTTTTCCACATTTCTTAATATTATAAATATATTGCCATAATTATGTATTCGGGTATATAGTGCCTGTGCACAGAAATATATGCAGGTGCCTGTTAGATCACACCTGGTACTTGCTAACAGGCCATTACAAGACCTTTATAGAGTGCCAGGCGATCTCTCCATACTGACTCGCAGTCCCAGTAATCCTATTGCTCGGTCTGGTGATCAGCGAACAGCCAATAAGGCATATTTTTTTCTCATTGTGGCAATTGAAGTAAGAATGTGGCTGTGTAACACAGCTGTTATCCTCCAGTGTCACATTGTGTCCATGCAATAATTTTTATGTAACAGTGTTTCAAGGTTTGCTAAGTTTACTACATAAGGCTTTTGATGTATTAGTGCATGAAGGTGTTAAATGCAGTTAATATAACATTTCAGAAAACACAGCTCTATTTTTCTTGTGCAAAGTTCCAAATCCCATGTAAACACATTATGCTAAATACTATAATATAGTCAGGGGGTTTTCTGTAATCTCTTGTAATTGAGTTCAATGTATATTCAGTAAGCAGTCAGCTCATGTCCTTCTCCTAGTGATAGCTGCAAGATGCAAAATATATGCAGATATAATGCAAGATATCATTCAATTCATGGTTGTGCAGGGGATTCGAAGCTTAATATTGGGCTGACAAATCTGGTTTCAGTACAGATTTCAGTGTTCAAGCCGGTCATTGGTCTCCTAGCCTGAACTTAAGAGCCTCATAGACATACAGTAGATGAGTCTGTTGAGTTTAGGTAGGGAGAAACATGGCCAAACCAGTTAATACTTCTGAATGGGGGGCTTGTGAAAAGGGATTATGGCAAATGGAGTTCCACCCGGTATAAAGAAACAATAAGAACAACGAAAATTGCATTGAAATTTGGTCTCCTAGGGGATGGTCTTCTCAAAGAAGATGTCTAATATGCATAATATATAGTAGTAGTAAACATTTGGAATAGGAAATGTGGTTTTGATTATGGGGTGGTCTTCTGAAAGAGGTGTACCCAGTTAATTCTTCTCTTTTCCATTTAGGTCCATAACATGATATGATTAAAAACTGTCTAGCTGAATCCTTCTAAGCTATATGTAGAAACAGGAAATCTCTTTTCCCTGCATGAGACCTCTGTATAAAATACAGGCACAAGAGACTTAAAGCTTTTACCTAGAGCTTAGAAAGATTCAGCTAGTGCAAGAGTCTCAAACTCGGCTAAGTATATGGGCCACACATAGAAACAAAAATTACTTTTGGGTGGTGCATTCTTTGCAGGACAAAGTCACATTTTTAGTGATACCATATTTTTTTTCTATACACCTTTTTATCCCTGTTTTTGAACATTTTTTGCTCTTTTATTTTTTTTAAATGGCATTCATCATAGAGTTTCATATTGTGGATCGTTACAGATGTTGCAACAAAAACCATGCACTTTTTTTTTAGTTTAGTTTAATAGAAAACAGCATTTTTAATCTTAAAAAAATATTGATATTGATGCCTTCTTTTGATTTTTTTTTAAACTTTTTTTTACATTTTATACCCCTTTTGTAAGAAATATTGTTTCACAATTGTAATTTTGGCCAACATCTTATATTAGTGCCCAGCCTGATAATCATCTTGTAGTAATATCTATGTCCTGGTCCCTATCTTGTAGTTATGTACAAGATCCTAGTCCTCATCTTGCAGTAATGTTCCCATTCTTGTCTTCATCTTGTAGTAATGTCCCCATCCTAGTCCCCTTCTTGTAATGTGCCCCATCCTGGTCCCTTTCTTGTAGTAATGCACCCAATCCTGGTCCTTCTTGTAGTAAAGTGCCCCATCTTGGTCGCCATCTTGTAGTAATGTCCCCATACTGGTCCCCTTCTTGTATTAATGTCCCCATCTTGGTCACCTTCTTGTAGTAATGTGCCTCAGTCTGGTCCTCATCTTGTAGTAATTCCCCATGTTGGTCCCATTGTAGTAATGTGCCAAACCTGGTCCTCTTTTTATAGTAATGCCCCATCCTGGTCCCCTTTTTTGTAGTAATGCTTCATCCTTGTCCCCTTCTTGTAGTAATGTGCCCATCAGTTTTTAATCATGTGATGTCATAGACCTTTTGGAGAACAGAAGAATTAACTGGGTAGAAAGGCAAAATGAGCAATTGGAAGTACACAGTGCTATAACATATGACGACTGCAATGTAGTAAAAGGATGAAAACTTTGATGGTAGTGCTTCTTTAAAAAACAATTAACACTGAATATTGGATCTCTGTAGATAAAAAAATGTCTGAATGTGAAAACCATATATTTTTTTTTTTTATAAGCTGAGCTGTTGGTGAATAACCGAGTACTTAGGTCCTATTATTCTGAAATGTGTGATTTTGGTGTTAATGCTTCTCTAAGCGAGTGTTTAGAGCACACTTGAAATTTTCATCGGCTTCAAGTACGCTAAACCCCATCTACATGACTAATGCCAGCTATTTAAGATCTCAAGGTAAAGAGCTCTGCATGCAGTCTCAGAAAACATTTTTATCTTATCAAATGGACCTGAAATGCTGTATTTCACAGAAATGTAACTCAACAGTTCTGACATAGGTCAAATGTTACAGTATTATCTTGTTTGAAAAGCTTTTCTTTCCAGGACATAAGTCAAGTCTGAAGTAGATGTTAGTTATTCAGTAAGCACCTGCACCATCATGCCTGGAAAAAAAAACTAAAAAAACAAACAACAACACAACAGAAAAGAGTAAAAAACAAATTCACACAGGGGATTTTCTTTCCCTCTATATCCAGACTCTGCTCTTAAAAGCTTCTTTACACTGATGGGTCATGGATCACATCTGTCACATCCTTACAGAGCGGATACCATTGCTATAAAATGGTCTAAAGTGAATGTTATCCCCATCTCCTATTATATTTTTACTATTTGTCTGAAAACCACTTTCTCATTTTATTACCCTTAAGCTTGGTTTGCAGATTTGATTCAAGGTTCCGTATGCTGAGGAATCTGTACTCCGCAATCCATTCATGCGCCGTACCAACTCCACGCTCTCATTCCCAACAAGGATAGCCTATCCACAGATTGTCATAACATATAAAGGCAGCAAGAATGGAAGAACATCAAAATGGTTAAACCAAAAAGGCACAAGACGCATGCGCAAACAATAATAGCAATGACATATAACACACAGGGCAAGCATAAAGAAAGCAGATAGTTCACGTAAAGGCAGCGAAATCATAAATAACAGTAAGAATATGCAATTATTATGATGTTAAAGTTAATGTGAAATAACTAATGAGCAAAATAAAAAAGTCTAGCTCAATTTATTGCTTGAAAAATTCAGGTACACGGGACATTAAACATTCAAAATAATGGTGAGCTGGATTTATTGCTACTAATATACATGAAATAACTAATGTATATATAAAATATCATCAGATAATATGATAGAATCATAGAATGGTAGAGTTGGAAGGGACGTCAAGGGCTATTGGGTCCCACTCCCTGCAGATTTTCCTAAATCATCCCATCTATATGTTTATCCAGCTTTCTCTTGAAGATTTCCAGATTGGTTGAACAGTTTTAGAAGTATTAGATTGGGATATAGTACAGTTTGCAGAGCACCTTGACATACCCAAGGTGGGTACGAAGACAATGGGGCTGATTTACGAAAGCTAACATTTAGTGCAAAATTAGACTAGAAAGAACAAGAGCCTTTCACAAATTATTCATGTTGAACTGGACACCCTTGGCTGGAACAGTGGCTGCAGAGTGCAAAAAAAAATTTTTGCTATTTTTTAATTTCGCCTCTTCGTAGAGATATTCACAATCAAAGTATTTAGTACCTAATGTGTTGAAGGGATTGTCCTAAGGATAGGTCATCAATGTTTGATTGGTGAAGGTGCAACACCTGGCACCACCACCGATCCTCTATCCCCAGTCCTGCCACCCGCCAGTGCGACTTAGGCCAAGTTCACACGTCCAGTAATCATCCATTAGAACGGATCCTGCAGAGATCCATTGGCAAAATAATTGTGCAGACACAAGTTTTTTGTCCGTTTTGAAAGATTTATTTTTTGCAGGATCCATTTTTTTTAACATTTGAGTTTATGGAAAAAGGATCCATTAACTGATTACTATTTATATTCCATTTGCAACTGATCCAGTAAAGAAAAAACTGATCTTTTACAATTGTAAGAAAAATGGATGGCTCAATAGTAATAAGTTAATGGATCCGTTTTCCACAGACACCCACATTTTTGAAAACAGACATAAAAGTTGTGTCTGCACAACTTGTTTGCCAACGGGTTGTTGCTGGATTTGTTCTGATTACTGGACATGTGAACTGAGCCTTAAGGGGGCTCTACACACTGCGATATCGTTAGTGAATTATCGTCGGGGTCACGGTGTTTGTGACGCACATCCGGCTTCATTAACGAGATCGCAGTGTGTGATACCTACAAGCGACCTAAAACGATCGCAAAATCATTTGCCATGGAGAGGTCGTCCTGAAACCAAAAATCGTCTGCTTATTAGCGATGTTGTTTGTCGTTCCTGCGACAGCACATATCGCTGTGCACAGGAGCGACGAACATATCCTTACCTGCATCCCGCCGGCAATGCGGAAGGAAGGAGGTGGGTGGGATTTTACGTCCCGCTCATCTCCGCCCCACAACTTCTATTGGGCGCCTGCCGTGTGACGTCGCTGTGACGCCGCACGAACCACCCCCCTTAGAAAGGAGGCAGTTCGCCGGCCAGAGCGACATCGCAGGGCAGGTAAGTCCATGTGATGGGGACTAACGAGGTTGTGCGCTACGGGCAGCGATTTGCCCGTGTCGTACAACCGACGGGGGCGGGTACGATTGTCGCGGGCGGGGAGGAGGGTGTCAGCACACCGCGCTCACCCCTTCTGCTCGGGTCCGGCAGCTGCTCAGTGGTGGCTCGAGCGGTGGGCCGGATCCCGGGGTTTCTCGAGCGACACTCCTCGCCCGTGAGTGAAAGGGGGGGTTTTGTGGTTGGGTGTGGGGATTGTTATAGTTCGTGACGCCACCCACGGTTGTGGTGATTTCACCACCGCTGCTCAATATGGGGATCCCGGGGATGGTGATGTGGAGCAGCCAGTTGTTGTGTCGCCCCTCCGTGGGTAGGGGTTGGTGATCCCGGGGCCCAGTGGGGTGCAGGGGCGCAGGGGCAGCGCTGTGCCTTGCGGCACTGAGGTACTCACTCAGCCAGTAAACACGACACAGTTCTCGGTAAACAAACGGCTGGTTGGACGGGTCCCTCGGACGGTTCACGGTGCTGCGGTTCCCTGCAGTTAGCGGTGACGGTCTCTTCCCTGCACCTTTGAAATGTCTGTTTGGTAGCGGTGGATTCCCACCGGTTACCCGCTCCCCGACTGCAATCTGTGCCGGAGGAGCTCCACACTTTGCCCGCAGGCGCCGGCCCTGGGAAACTGGTGCCTTGGCGGTAGCGGTGTTTCCCCGTTGTGGTTGGACCTTTGCTGTCAATCAGGACTTGCTTGTTGGGGGATCTACGTCCCCTTCACTAACGGATTTAGCAATTTACAGCGACTCCAAGCCTTGCTGGGATCCGAAAGCCCCTGCTCTGGTGCTGACTGCCCTTTGTATACTGCTCCAGACCCCCGGATACACACAGCCTCCGTGGCCCTTCCAGCAACCTCCAGACAGTCCCACTGCAGATCTTCACCACTGTCTGCTGACCTTGCTGACTCCGTCTGGGCACACAGCCACAGACTAACTTCAGGCTTTCTTTCTTTACTTTCACTTAGCTGTTTACTCTAACCCTGTCTAGACTACTCCTTCACTCTTGCCCTGCCTGGGCTCGACTCCCTGTTGTTACTCCTTCCACTTCCTCCTCCTGGACTCAACTGCCTGGTTTCTTCCCGCCTCCAGAGTTGTGAGCTCCTCGGTGGGCGGAGCCAACCGCCTGGCCCACCCCCTGGTGTGCATCATCAACCTCTGGAGGAAGGCAACAAGGATTTGTGGGTTAGCTGGTGTACCTGCAGGGAATGTGGGGTGCGTGTGTGTTGTTATCTGTGTCCCCTGGCTTGCCCAGGGCGACACACGATCGCTTGCGATCTCGCTAGCGAGATCTCAGCGTCTAAAGTACCCTTTAGTTTCAGAATTATACAGCAGAGCTCCATCAACTGCATAGTGGCCACAGCTGCGTACTGCATTTACGCCCACTATTTTAACCAATAGCGGGTGAATGTGCAGTACCTGGCCTTGGCAACAGGAACATCTAATCGGTGGGGGTGCTGGATGTATAAAGCCCGCTTTACACGCTTCAATATATCTCACAATCCGTCGTTGGGGTCAAGTTGTAAGTGACGCACATCCGGCATCGTTTGTGAGGTATCTGCGTGTGACATCTACGTGCGATCAGGATTGAACGCAAAACCGTTGATCGCAAACACATCGTATCTTTGTCTAGAATTGAGCGTTTTGTTGCACGAACCTAGTCAATTGAAACGTGTGACATCCCTCATACGATTTTGATGTCTGTGGCTATGTGCGCAGGTGTGCGCTCTGCACCGCAGCTTAAAAAAGTCCGCTTCAGAGCGCAGCTGAAAAGCTGCGTTCTGAAGCGCCTCACAATGTCTGTCATTCACTAATCTCTGTCAGTCGGTCACTATCTCTGTCCCTCTCTCTCTGTCCATGTCAGTCTATCCCTCTTACCCCCTCTCTCATACTCACCGATCCCCGATCACCGGCGCGGCGCTGCACGGCATTCACACTGCTCCGGCGGCTTTTACTATTTTGAAAAAGCCGGCAGCCCATTAAACAATCTCGTATTCCCTGATTTCCCCGCCCACCGGCGCCTATGATTGGTTGCAGTGAGACACGCCCCCACGCTGAGTGACAGGTGTCTCACTGCACCCAATCACAGCAGCCGGTGGGCGTGTCTATACTGTGCAGGGAAATAAATAATTAAATAATTAAAAAAACGGCGTGCGGTCCCCCCCACTTTTAAAACCAGCCAGATAAAGCCATACGGCTGCAAGCTGGTATTCTCAGGATGGGGAGCTCCACGTTATGGGGAGCCCCCCAGCCTAACAATATCAGCCAACAGCCGCCCAGAATTGCCGCATACATTATATGCGACAGTTCTGGGACTGTACCCGGCTCTTCCCGATTTGCCCTGGTGCGTTGGCAAATCGGGGTAATAAGGAGTTATTGGCAGCCCATAGCTGCCACTAAATCCTAGATTAATCATGCCAGGCGTCTCCTCGAGATACCTTCCATGATTAATCTGTAAGTGACAGTAAATAAACACACACACCCGAAAAAATCCTTTATTAGAAATAAAAAACACAAACATATACCCTGGTTCACCACTTTAATAAGCCCGAAAAAGCCCTCCATGTCCGGCGTAATCCACGGACCTCCAGCGTCGCTTCCAGCTCTGCTGCATTGTGGTGACCATAGCTGCTGAAGTCACAGCCGCTCCTGTCACCTCCATGCAGCAAGTGCAGACAGCCGCGCGATCAGCTGAGCTGTCACTGAGGTTACCTGGACCCAGCGGTGGATGCAGCGGTGGCCGCGGGTAACCTCATTGACATCTCAGCTGATCGCGCTACTCACCGCCGCTCCTGTCAGCTCCACGCAGCAACTGTGGTGAGTAGCGCGATCAGCTGAGCTGTCACTGAGGTTACCCGCGGCCACCGCTGTATCCACCGCTGTATCCAGTGACAGCGGGTAACCTCAGTGACAGCTCAGCTGATCGCGCGGTTGTCTTCAGTTGCTGCGTGGAGGTGACAGGAACGGCGGTGTCTTCTGTAGCTCCGGTCACCTCCATGCAGCAGAGCTGGAAGCGACGCTGGAGGTCTGTGGATTACGCCGGACATGGAGGGCTTTTTTGGGCTTATTAAATTGGTGAACCAGGGTATATGTTTGTGTTTTTTATTTCTAATAAAGGATTTTTTCGGGTGTGTGTGTTTATTTACTGTCACTTACAGATTAATCATGGAAGGTATCTCGGGGAGACGCCTGACATGATTAATCTAGGATTTAGTGGCAGCTATGGGCTGCCAATAACTCCTTATTACCCCGATTTGCCAACGCACCAGGGCAAATCAGGAAGAGCTGGGTACAGGCCCAGAACTGTCGCATATAATGTATGCGGCAATTCTGGGCGGCTGTTGGCTGATATTGTTAGGCTGGGGGGCTCCCCATAACGTGGAGCTCCCCATCCTGAGAATACCAGCCTTCAGCCGTATGGCTTTATCTGGCTGGTTTTAAAATTGGGTGGGACCGCATGCCGTTTTTTTTTAATTATTTAATTATTTATTTCACTGCACAGTATAGACACGCCCACCGGCTGCTGTGATTGGGTGCAGTGAGACACCTGTCACTCAGTGTGGGGGCGTGTCTCACTGCAACCAATCATAGGCGCCGGTGGGCGGGGAAAGCAGGGAATACGAGATTGTTTAATGAGCGGCCGGCTTTTTCAAAATAGTGAAAGCCACCGGAGCAGTGTGAATGCCGTGCAGCGCCGCGCCGGTGATCGGGGATCGGTGAGTATATAAGAGAGGGCTGCTCACATCAGTCACTCAGGAGTTTAGCGGTCAACGGTGAGTCCTTCACAGGTGACCGCTAATCAGGACGCGACACAGACAGAGCCGCAGCATGACAATGAAGTCGAGTGAAGTTAACCCGAGTTCATTCTGATCGTGCGGCTCTTTCTGTGTCTGCTGTCATCTGCCATTCAGCTCTGCTACATGGCTGTCTGTGTCTGTGTCTGCTGTCAGCGGCCATGTAGCAGAGCTGAATGGCAGATGACATAGTAAAAAACGCATCCCTACACATTACACACGCTTGGCAAGTCAATAAATAAAAAAAAAAAGGGTGCCCAATGCATACGTCACAGAACACATGATCTAAAGGATCTCACACAAAATTGATCAATTTAACATAGACTACTAACGCACGTGTGACAGCAAATGAACGACCTACGTGCAATCTCATAAGATCCCATATGCAACCTGGGCGTGTCACATCGCAAATGCGATTGTACAACTAATTGCAACGTGTAAAGCAGGCTTAACACCCACCGATCAGACATTAATGACCAATCCTAAGTATAAATCATCAATGTTAAAGTTCCGGTCAACGCCTTCAACTTCTGTTTAGTCTAAATGGGTATTATCAGATAGAAATTTATACAGGGAGAAGAAGTACAGGCCCCCAGTGAAAATTATCTCAACTTTTGAACCTTCCTGGAGAAGACATGGTGGGTCAGTTTGGTTGCATAGATTCGACTCCTTCCCCCTCCATATTGTCTTGTAATAGTTATGAAGAGGGAAGCCTATACTGAGCAGCTATGCTCCTGTAGTATATTCTCCTGAATTAGTATAATAAAAAAATTCACAACTGCATCTTGTCCAGCCAAATCAGTTCTGTTTTGCACTGATAAGGAGCAAACACCCTGAAACACGTACAGTATCTGCAAATAATGTTGGGTTTAGCTAATTATCTTACATTATGTGACCAGGTCTTTTTAAATATTCAATATAGACTTTTAGGCTGGAGTCAGACGAGCGTATGGCATCCGATGCAACAGCATCGGATGTGATATGCTAATGACTTCCGATCCAGGCTCTGCTGCGAGCGTGAGCCGACTGTCATGCGACTGTCACCCGATCCTGCAATCAGGTCACAGCTGTGAAGTTGAGGGCGGGTGCTGCAGAGGAGAGGGAGGGGTTAAGCTCCCATCTCCTCAATTGTCAGCCTCTGCGTATATCGCATGGCACTGGGATAATATCCGAGTGCAGTTTGATGTATCTCACGCACCCATACACTTGAATGGGTGCGAGGGATACGGCTCTAGAAGAAAATCGCAGCATGTTGCCGCTTTTCTCGCATCCAGAATGTGGATGCGAGAAAAGCTGACTAACTGCTCTCCCTCATTCACTAACATTGGTCCAAGTGCAATGCAAGATTTTCTCGCATTGCACTCGTCCGATTTTCACGCTCATGTGAGCGTACCCTTAAGGTGGCTTTACACGCTACGAGATCGCTAAAGTGATGTCGTTGAGGTCATAGAATTTGTGATGCACATCCGGCCGCTTTAGCGATGTCATTGCGTGTGACACCTATTAGCGATTTTAAATCGTTTCAAAAATGTTCAAAATCGCTAATCAGTGACATGCCCCCCTCTTCCCAAATATCGTTGCTGCTGCAGTAACAATGTTGTTCCTTGTTTCATCGCTACGTGTGACACCGCAGGAACGAGGAACCTCTCCTTACCTGCGTCCCGCCAGCAATGAGGAAGGAAGGAGGTGGGTGGGTTCGTCCCGCTCATCTTCACCCCTCCGCTTTGATTGGGCGGCCGCTTAGTGACATCACTGTGACGCTGAACGAACTGCCCCCTTAGAAAGGAGGCAGTTCGCCGGTTACAGCAATGTCGCAGAGCAGGTATGTGCGTGTGACGCTACTGTAGCGATAATGTTCATTACGGCAGCGATCACCACATATCGGCTGTACGATGGGGGCTGGTGCTATCACGCTCGACATCGCTAGCATCGGATAGCGATGTCGCAGCGTGTAAAGCGGCCTTTAGGTTGTGACTTTTAATAGGTGACATCAGAGATCCTGGTCTCTATCTCTCTGAAGAGGATATTTACATGATTACCACAGACAATAAATTATTCTTAAGGGAAATATGCCAAAAATAGGTGCAAATGCAACAACATTCGTGGTCCCATATGTTCAGTTTTGGCACTTGTGCATCACAAAGCTATTATAAAGCTTGAGTGGGTTGAAATCTGGAAATTGAAGCATATTTTATTATAGAACACAGAGGGGAATTGAACAATAGAAATCCATAATTTAAGTTATGTGTAATAATGAGCGATGACACAAGGCAAAAGTATTAAACACATGAAGAAAGAGAGATGCAAGAAGCCATGGCGAGCGCCTATCAGTAATTAGAAAGCAATCCTGAAACTTTATGAAAACAAAAAGTCAGTTTGTTCATTTGATGGCCTATTAAAAGGTGTCTCATTATCAAGGTGCCGCACAAGAAACATCCAATGAGAGGTAAAACCAGTGAGATGTCTCAAGACCTTTGCAACCTTATTGTTGTAAAACATACTGATGGCTAGGGTAGTACATAGAAATCATGGGGCTCCATAGCAGAAGTTCTAATGTCCACCCAATCCCAAAAGAAATAAGTTGGCCACACATAGTCCTCCATATAGTGTTATGCACCTTCCCTATTCCTCCATATAGTATAATGCATCCTATAGTCCTCCATATATTATAATGCACCCCTATAGTCTTCCATGTAATACTATGCACCCCATAGTCCTCAATACAGTCATATGAAAAAGTTTGGGCACCCCTATTAATGTTAACCTTTTTTCTTTATAACAATTTGGGTTTTTGCAACAGCTATTTTAGTTTCATATATCTAATAAATGATGGACTCAGTAATATTTCTGAATTGAAATGAGGTTTATTGTACTAACAGAAAATGTGCAATCTGAATTTAAACTAAATTTGACAGGTGCATAAGTATAGGCACCTCAACATAAAAGTGGCATTAATATTTTGTAGATCTTCCTTTTGCAAAAATCACAGCCTCTAGTCGCTTCCTGTAGCTTTTAATGAGTTCCTGGATCCTGGATGAAGGTATTTTTGACCATTCCTGTTTACAAAACAATTCCAGTTCAGTTAAGTTTGATGGTCGCCGAGCATGGACAGCACGCTTCAAATCATCCCACAGATTTTCAATGATATTCAGGTCTGGGGACTGGGATGGCCATTCCAGAACATTGTAATTGTTCCTCTGCATGAATGCCTGAGTAGATTTGGAGCGGTGCTTTGGATCATTGTCTTGCTAAAATAACCATCCCCTGCGTAACTTCAACTTTGTCACTGATTCTTGCACATTATTGTCAAGAATATGCTGATACTGAGTTGAATCCATGCGACCCTCAACTTTAACAAGATTTCCGGTGCCGGCATTGGCCACACAGCCCCAAAGCATGATGGAACCTCCACCATATTTTACTGTGGGTAGCAAGTGCTTTTCTTGGAATGCCATATTTTTTTGCCTCCATGCATAACGCCTTTTTGTATGACAATACAACGCAATCTTTGTTTCATCAGTCCACAAGACCTTCTTCCAAAATGTAACTGGCTTGTCCAAGTGTGCTTTTGCATGCCTCAGGCGACTCTGTTTGTGGCATGCTTGCAGAAATGGATTCTTTCGCATCACTCTCCCATACAGCTTCTCCTTGTGCAAAGTGCGCTGTATTGTTGACCGATGCACATTGACACTATCTGCAGCAAGATGAAGCTGCAGGTCTTTGGAGGTGGTCTGTGGATTGTCCTTGACTGTTCTCACCATTCTTCTTCTCTGCCTTTCTGATATTTTTCTTGGCCTGCCACTTCTGGGCTTAACAAGAACTGTACCTATGTTCTTCCATTTCCTTACTATGTTCCTCACAGTGGAAACTGACAGTTTAAATCTCTGAGACAACTTTTTGTATCCTTCCCCTGAACAACTTTGTTGAATAATCTTTGTTTTCAGATCATTTGAGAGTTGTTTTGAGGAGCCCATGATGCCACTCTTCATAGGAGATTCAAATAGGAGAACTACTTGCAAGTGGCCACCTTAAATACCTTTTCTCATGATTGGATACACCTGCCTATGAAGTTCAAAGCTCAATGAGGTTACAAAACCAATTTAGTGCTTCAGTAAGTCAGTAAAAAGTAGTTAGGAGTGTTCAAAACAAGAAATTGATAAGGGTGCCCATACTTATGCACCTGTCAAATTTAGTTTAAATGCAGATTGCACATTTTCTGTTAGTACAATAAACCTCATTTCAATTCAGAAATATTACTGAGTCCATCATTTATTAGATATATGAAACTGAAATAGCTGTTGCAAAAACCCAAATTGTTATAAAGAAAAAAGGTTAACATTAATAGGGGTGCCCAAAATTTTCTTTCTGTAAATTTGTAACTCGATTTACGAGAAAGCTTTGCTGTACGAGCGAAATCCTCACCGCACACACTTCCGGACAAGTACATCCACCGCGCTCTAACCCGCACTTGCAGTCCACACAAACACACATGCATGCACAAACACACACAAACACACACGCACGCACATACAGTATTATGCTCACCTTACCTTCTGTTCCACCGCCGGCCTCATGGTTCTTGTAGTTCTTGGGTACATCACGACATCCTCGCGGCGAACTACAAGACCCAGGAGGACCGCAATGGAACGGAAGGTAAGGTGAGCATATAATATAATATAATATAGTGTACCTTCCGTTTAATCGCCGGCCTCCTGGGTCCTGTAGTTCGTCGCTCCGCTCCACTCCAGGCTGTGCATCGGCATCCATAGCGACGAAGCAGGAACGTCCTGTCAGACGCTACTCAAAGGCAGCGTGCTGGCCAATCAGAGGCAAGCGGCTCTGCCTTTGACGTCAGCGCTCTGGCCGCGGAAGTTCCCCCCTCGTCGTTATGATAACCTGATACACAGCCCGGCCCCGTACCAGAGAACAGCAAGTCCCAGGAGACCGGCGATGCAACGGAAGGTAAGGTGAGCATATAATATGTGCGTGCGTGCTTGTGTGTTTCTGTGTGTTTGTGTGAGTTTGTGCATGTGTGGAATGGCACAATAGGGGACCAGGATGGGACATTTAACACGTTGTGGAATGAATCGTCTGCATTGCAATGATTTTCTATGGGAAATCTTGCTTTGCTGAACGAGTAATTTGGTTAACAAGCACAGTCCCAGAATGGATTGTTCTCATTAAGCAAGGTTCCACTGTATTATAATGCACCATCCATAGTCCTCCATGTCATATAATGCACCCCCATAATCCTCCATATATTATAATTCACCTCATAGTCTTCCATTTATTATAATGCTCAATTCATAGTCCTCCACATAATATAATACACACCATATAGTTGTCCATATATTATAATGCACCCCATAGTCCTACATATATTATAATGCACCCCATAGACCTCCATATATTATAATGCACCCACATAGTCCTCCATATATTATAATGCACCCCATAGTCCTACATATATTATAATGCACCCCATAGACCTCCATATATTATAATGCACCCCATAGACCTCCATATATTATAATGCACCCACATAGTCCTCCATATATTATAATGCAGACCACATAGTCTCAAGAACCAACACAGAAATGGATGGAAACAGAGTGCTGGAGAGTTCCGAAGTGGCCAGCAATGAGTCCAGATCTAAATCCCATTGAACACCTATGAAGAGATCCTAAAATTGATGTTGGGAGAACCCTTCAAATATGAGAGAAATGGAGCAGTTTGCAAAAGAAGAGTGGTCCAAAATTCATGTTGAGAGGTGTAAGAAGCAAGATTTCAGACAGAAGTGAAAAGAATTATCAGAAGAGTTATCCAAGAGCTAAGGAATACAGAGAGCTACAGAAAGACCTGGAATCAACAGGTACAATTACTTCAAAGAAAACAATAAGTAATGCACTCAAAATTCAAGGCCTGTATGCATACTCAGCAAAGAAGACTTGATTGCTGAAAATAAAACACATTTCAGTTTCTTTAATGGTTGCTAAACAACATTTAGACAAGCCGGTGAAGTACTGGGAGAATGTAGTCTGTTCAGATGAGACCAAAATTGAACTCTTCGATGTCACAATGCACATCATGTTTGGAGGCCAAAAGGCACTGCATATCACTCCAAAAACACCATGCTGACACTGAAGTTTGGAGGTGGAAACATCATAGTGTGCGATTGAATGAAGGATGAATGGACAAATGTACTGACACATTCTTCCTAAAGGGAACCTGTCAGGTCCCATATGCATTCTGAGCTATAAGCAGGGTGCTGTGTTGCCTAATAACCCCTTCCTACCTATCCCTGTGTTGTAATATTGTGTAATATAAAAGTAATAAAAAACGTTTTATTACTTACATGTTCCCTATGTAAATGATCAGAGACTGTAGCCCCATGGGTGTCGCATAGCCCTGTAGACGTTTGCATGTTTTCAATGGTATCACGCACCTGTGGGCGTGATACCATGGATTTACATGTGCTTCGTCACCATCAGCGTCTTCAGATCCCACGCATGCGCACTTACCTTTTCCACAGCCATTATCAGGGTGCTCGCTTCTCTGCTTCAGTTGCGCACTGTGCATGCTCAGAAGACTCCTGCGGTTCGGACCATGCACAGAGCGTTTCTGAAGCAGAGAAGTGAGCACCCTGATAACGGCTGCGGGAATGGTAAGTGCGCACGCGCGTGATCTGAAGACGCTGATGGTGACGTCGCACATGTAAATCCATGGTATCACGACCACAGGGGCGTGATACCATATAAGACATGCAAACACCCTCATGGCGATGTGACGCCCATGGGGCTACAGCCTCTGATCATTTACATAAGAAATATGTGAGTAATAAAACGCTTTTTTATTACTTTCATATTCCACAATATTACAACACAGGGATAGGTAGGAAGGGGTTATTAGGCCACACAACACCCTGCTTATAGCTTAGAATGCATATGGAACCTGACAGATTCCCTTTAAAAATCTGCTGCCATATACCAGGATGTTGAAGATGAAATGTGGGTGGACATTTCAGCAAGACAATGATCCTAAACACACAGCTCTCAGAAAACTCTCAATTGGTTTTAGAGAAAGAAAACAAATCTGCTAAAATGACCCAGCCAATCCACTGACCAGAATCCCAAAAAGAACATTTATGGAAGGAACTAAAGCTCAGAGTTCATAGAAGGATCCCACAAAATCTTCAGGATTTGAAGAGTGTTTGTGTGGAAAAATAGGCCAAAATCACACCTGAGCAATGCATGCCACTAGTTTCTCTGTGCAGACGGTGTCTTGAACCTTATCACCAACAAAGGCTTTTGAATGGAGTATGAAATAAATTTCAGTAAGTGTGTTCAATACTTTTTCCCCATGTAATTTTGCATTATTAATCACAATTTTATTTATATACATCCATGGTTTGATTTATTCCCCTGTATGGATTGGATGGGTTTTTACCAACATCTGATAAGAAATTCAGGTCAACAGCATCTTTACAAATATATTTACTTTGAAAATTGGTGGCTTGTTTAATTCTTATTTAACCCACTGTATATGTATATTTTATATATATATATATATATATATATATATATATATATATATATATATATATATATATATATATATATATATACACCCCCATGACTTTACACCCATGACTGAAATTGTAACAAGGAAACATTCACTACGTCTAGATGAAAGACAGTTTCTACACTAAAGTGTGCTGCACATGTTACGATTCTGCATACGATATCGTATGCGATCGTAACCGCCCCCATCGTATGTGCGGCACGTTCAATTTTGTTGAATGTGCCGCACAAACAATTAACCCCCGTCACACGTACTTACCCGTCCATACAACCTTGATGTGGGCGGCGAACGTCCACTTCTTGGAGTGGGAGGGACGTTCGGCGTCACATCGACGTCACGCGGCAGCCGGCCAATAGAAGCGGAGGGGCGGAGATGAGCGGGACGTAAACATCCCGCCCACCTCCTTCCTTCCGCATTGCTGGCCAGGAGCCGCAGGACTCAGGTAAGATCTGTTCATCGTTCCCGGGGTGTCACACACTGCGATGTGTGCTACCCTGGGTACGATGAACAACCTGATGTTCAATTCATGAGGAATGAACGATGTACGTGCGATGAACGTTTTACCGTTCAATCACAATCGCACGTAGCTGTTACACACTACAATGTACCTTACGATGCCGGATGTGCGTCACTTACGACGTGACCCCGCCGACACATCATAAGATATATTGTAGTGTGTAAAGCGGGCTTAACATATAAGGATTCTTTACTGTAACCGCCGTGAGGTGATCTTAGTAAGAGTAGTCTGTGACTATCAATTGACTGAAAAGACTTAAAAGGTTGCAGTCAAGAAATCTTCAGGACGAGTGCATTTATCCCCTGCCTCCCAACTTCCTGCTTGGTTACTTTTTGGGGAGCATTGGGATACTGATGATTGATAGTTGGGATTAATGGCATGGTAGAGCAGCTGGCCTGATGTCTTCACTGTGGGCACTGAACACTGATGCTAGCTAGATCCAAAAACTTAGATGGCTTTAGAGCAGCAATTTCAATCTCAATTGCAATTAGCCTGTAAGTAAAATGTTGACTAATGTCCTTTAAAAAATAAATAAATCTGAATTTGTTATTTGGATTAGAATTAATAGGCGATACACAACTTTTTATCCCCTGTTGTACTGTACATTACACAATAAAACTTCTAAATAATAAAATTCTGCCTACATACAGCTGCCACTAGGGTGCGCTCACTGCATAAGGATTCATACAATTACTAGAAAACTCAATGTTACATCATTTTGTAGAATGCTCCACCTAGTGGTGGCTGTGAGAGTTATGATTCAATTAAAGGAAATCTGTCAGCAGATTTTTGCTACCTTATCTGAGAGCAGCATGATGTAGGTAAAGAGGCTGTGAGTTTAACGATGTATCACTTACATTAGTGGCTGCAACCATTCTAATACAGTGAATCATTTTATTTTTTGTATGTAGCAGTGGTAGGTAGCTGTCCCCACCCACACCAGGCTGTCAGTTTACATTTCGATAGACAGAAGCAGCTAATCACAGAAGGGGTGGAGTCGGGCTACAGCTCATGTGCTGCTGGGACCCACTAATGACAATGCTAAGAGGCTTAAACTAACATTGCAGGTAAAGAAAAACAGACATTGAGATAAGTGCTGAATTCTCTGTCTTTAAGGTCCAGTCACACTAAGCAACTTACCAGCGATCCCAACAACGATAGGGATCGCTGGTAAGTTGCTAGGAGGTTGCTGGTGAGATGTCACACTGCGACGCTCCAGCGATCCCACCAGCAACCTGACCTGGCAGGGATCGCTGGAGCGTGGCTACACGAGTTGCTGGTGAGCTCACCAGCAACCAGTGACCAGCCCCCAGCGCCGCGTGGAAAATGCTGCGCTTGGTAACTAAGGTAAATATCGGGTAACCAACCCGATATTTACCTTGGTTACCAGCGCACGGAGCTACACTGAGCGCTGGCTCCCTGCTCTCCTAGTGACAGCACACATCGGGTTAATTACCCGATGTGTACTGCAGCTAAATGTGCACAGAGCAGGGAGCAGCGCACACTGCTTAGCGCTGGCTCCCTGCTCTCCTAGCTACAGCACACATCGGGTTAATTAACCCGATGTGTCCTGCAGCTACATGTGCACAGAGCAGGAGCCGGCACTGACAGTGAGAGCGGCGGAGGCTGGTAACAAAGGTAAATATCGGGTAACCAAGGACAGGGCTTCTTGGTTACCCGATGTTTACCGTGGTTACCAGCCTCCGCAGAAGCCGGCTCCTGCTGCCTGCACATTTAGTTGTTGCTGTCTCGCTGTCACACACAGCGATCTGTGCTTCACAGCGGGACAGCAACAACTAAAAAATAGCCCAGGACATTCAGCAACAACCAACGACCTCACAGCAGGGGCCAGGTTGTTGCTGGATGTCACACACAGCAACATCGCTAGCAACGTCACAAAAGTTGTTCGTTAACAGCGATGTTGCTAGCGATGTTGCTTAGTGTGACGGGGCCTTAACTCTTACAGCATGCTGTCTTCAGATTACATTGCAGAAACCTGATAACACAGTCCCTTTAATATGTGTGGCAAGTTGCTATGTGATGGGGTCAAATATTTTAATGTTGTAATTTCATTTTTCTGTGTAATATAGTGATGCAAATGAAGTTTTTTTTGTGGATGATTGTGATTTTTTATAACTCTATAGTGTGTATTATTCTTATCAGCGCAAATTGATTTTTATTCTTTATGATTCAATTAATATGTTAATTTCATGAATGGTTCAGATGGGGGGTCCCTGAGTACCAGAGTCTTGCCTAAATATGCCTTAGTGTTATAACAATATTCTCTCCTAGAAACAACATCTAGTGAAGAATACATGCACAAATTGGCATGAGATGGTGTATGTAGCTGTCATGCAGTGTTCACCAGGTGGCTTGGTGACCTCAGACTCTGTTCACACTGCAGAGTCTGACATGTCACCTGGTGTATTTAAGTTGCTCAGTCAGAGCAGGGTGTCACACGATTTTGCACTCTCTGGTGTCCAGTCTAACGGAAGTTTGATCCTGTTGGTCTGTGAATTGCTGTTGAAAGCACAGGTTATGGAAGACCTATTACAGCAAACTCTGCCCTTGAAAAGATGGTGGAACCTTGGGTCCCATGTTGATGATATCTCTAGCTTTGCTCCAGCAACCCCGGTTCTGTAAATTTGATCCAGCTTTGGTCATTTGTTGTACGCTATTTGGTGTATGGTGGAAATACCCTTGGAGTTTATTTCCTCCCTGAACTTGTATTATCTTTCCCATCTTTTAAAGGGCGGAGGCGGCTGTGATAGGTCTTCCATAACCTGTGCTCTTGTCACTGTTGTCTCCTTGCTTATGGAGACTAGTGGCAGCTTGAGGACTGCAGCCCCTTATCTCTATCTGGGACTCTGTATTTAAATGTTGTTTCATTTCCTTTGGCACTTAAGTAGTTCTCCTGCAGTTTAGGTCAGCTGCACCTTCTTTGTAAACACACCCCCTTGTGCTTAATTAGCTAGGTCTCCCACCAAACTTTTCTGACAATACAAACTATTTGTAAGGAAGGCACCTTGGTGGAAGGAGCTGCTGTGGAGTCTCCACTTTGATTATTTATCCCCTGTTTGTCTCTCCAACCCTCTTGTCTCTTTAGTGCAGTTGTGGGCCTAGTGAACCTCACCCGCCTCTCACTTGTCAGGGCCTCTATAGGCTTTCTCAGGGACTCAGGGTGCTGCTCGGTGACAGTTGCAGAGACTGTATAGGAACTGGTTAGGAGAGTTGGGACAGCTTAGGTGAGATTATTAGGTAACCATCTACCCTCTCACTAGTCCCAGAGCCCACCATTGTTATTTTGTCCATTGTCTACGGTGTTTTTTAGGTGTGTTTTTGTTTTGCGTCAGACATCAGTTGGTTGGAACGCACTCGCCATACGCGTGGCGTGACAGCTCTCAGCAGCAATTCACAGACCAACAGAAATAAACTTCCGCTAGACCGGACACCAGAGAGAACAACACCGGGTGACATCCTGCTCTGACTGAACAACTATAATGCACCAGGTGACGTGTCAGACTCTGCAATGTGAACAGAGTCTGAAGACGTCAAGCCACCTGGTGCGTTAAGAGCAGAAGACCACATGACAGTAGCTTTTGTTTTACAGCTTTACTTGAAATATGACGTCTACAGGTATAGCACTGTTCCATACACTTCTATGAGGTCTGATATAATGATCCCACACAACACAGAGGAATACAGAGCCATATACAGACGTGTGCATTTGGTATTTTTAGTGTTTAATAAATATTCATATTGTGCGCCATTTCTATCTGCTTGGTTAGTTTGTGAGTGTTGACTTGATACTTTTTACCAATCTCCATAGCAACATCTTCCCGTTTTCGGCGCGGCTGCTTATGTTGGGGAAGATCATTGTTTAATCTACGTGCACACATTCATCTATTTAATCACTGCCTTTTGTACTGACGCTCACAACTCCGCCGCTCGTGAGCACAATTGTTTGCGCGACCCTTGACTGCAGGAGGATACAATCTTTCATGCAATTAACATAATGTAGAATTATGAGACAATAAGTTGACAATGCTTCCAAAAACATGTTATTTATCTGCTGAAATTGAAGAAAGCACAATGAAATACATCATGCAGTACAAGCGCTGTCAGAAATTACAGTCTTTGCTAAAAAGCTGGTTTATAGCACAAGGGCATATTTAGCACTCGGAGCATGCACCGGGCTTCCCTCGGATAATTTAGAAGATTGCTGAGTCCAAAAACCACAAATTCCATTTATAGATCACTTTCCTTCCAATTTTTTTGTAACTTTTACTGTGAAAGTAACAAACTGATATATGATGGCAGTCTTGGGTATACAGTATTATTCCTGAGCCCACCGTGCTGTAAATCGTTCTAATTGCTCAATTTCGATTTGTTAAATTGTCTGTTTGAGGAGTAACTAATTTTTTTTAATTCGGTAATTGATCAGACTTTGCATAATTATAAATCCTTGTAATAAACTCCATTAACTCATTTTGCTTCCTTCTTCTGAAAGTGATGGATTGTCAGCCTCATTCATTCTGTCTTAGTAGCTAAGCTCTGTACATAGAAAGTGAACGTCTGTTCCCCCTCCATGCTAATCAGGGAATGGAATGATTGAACTAGGCTGACAGAAGGAAGCAAAATAAGGTAATCGAGTTTATTACAAAGATTCATGAGATTACAAAGGCTGATCAATGATGAAAGGGGTTCCTCCGTTTCAAACAGTTTCTGCCCTGGCTTAAGTACCATATTTTTCATTTTAAAAGATGCACTCCAAATTTAGAGGAGAAAAATAGGATTCTTTTTTTAATATTAAAATAAGGGTCCGTCTTACAATCCTAGTGCGTCTTATAATATCTCAGCAGTGGCGGTAGTGGAGCTGCTCAGGAGGGTCCCAGGAGGCAGGGTTGGCGATGCTGTGGGTTCAGAGGAAGGGGTGTCGTGGCTCAGGAGGATCAGTGGATGAAGGTTGGCGATACTGCGGGTGCCATTGAATTGCCCATGGTTGATGAGATTGACTTCAAGAAATTGGCCGCTGAGGCGGTGCGTGTGCAGATAGTACTCCGCCGCCATTTTCTTGAAGTCCATTGTGTCAATCTGCACACGTGCCGCCTCCACGGCCATCACATCAACTGCGGGTGATTCAGTGGAGCCTGCAGCCCGCTGTCAGATCAATGGCGCCAGCCCATTCGCTGACACTCCGTCCTGTGACCCTCCTGAGCCCTCACTGCAGTGACACCTCCTCCTTCGAGCCCGCAGTATAACCGACTCTGCCTCTTGTGACCCCACTCCACCACCGCCGCTCCGGTAAGCCATATCCAGATTATAACACGCACCTCTATTTTACTTCCAGTTTTGGTGGAAAAACAGTGTGTCTTAAAGGGAACCTGTCACCACTTTTTCAACCTATTATCTGCGGCCACCACCAGTGGGCTCTTATATATACAGCATTCTAACATCTTGTATATAAGAGCTCAGCCGCTGTGTAGAACATAAAAAACACTTTATAATACTCACCTAGAAGGTCGCTCCCATGCACACCAGTCGGATGGATCGTGCCTTTCTCCGGGACCGGCGCCTCCCCTTTCGGCCATCTTGGTCTTCCTTATTCTGAAGCTGAGGTGCATGATGCGTCAATGTCCTACACACTCGCTGGTCCTGCGCAGGTGCACTACAATACTTTGATCTGCTCTGAGAAGGGCAGATCAAAGTGCGCCTGCGCAGGACCACAATGTCGGCGCGTGTGTATTACGTAGATGCGTTATGCAACGCGGCTTCAGAATAAGGAAAACCAAGATGGCCGAAAGGGGAGGCGCCGGTCCCGGAGATACACGTGTCTGACCAAAGCACGTTCATCTCTGGTACACAGAACCCATCTCCTTCCTAAGTGGTATGATGACTGTACATTCCCATCTTATTTGTACTTGCGTATAATTGTTTGTAGAGATGAACAAAGCACCTTCAGGTATCTGGAAATTGCACCCAAGGATGAACCAGACTTGTACAAGTCCACAATTCTCTTCCTGAGATCTTGGCTGTTTTTTTTTTTACTTTCCCATGATGCTACATAAAGAAGCAGTGTGTTTCAGGTGTGCATTAAAATACATCCAAAGGTGTGTCTATAATTAATTCAGATGTTGCCAATAAACCTATCAGAAGCTTCCAAAGACATTATATCATCATATGGGCTGTCCCATATTGTTTAAAGGCATAGTACTCTTAGTGTATGTAAACTTTTGACTTTGCAGAAATTAATAAAAATGCCTTAAAACAGTGTCCCTCTCTCTCTCTCTCTCTCTCTCTCTCTCTCATTATTCTGTCATTTGGCAAATGTAAATAATTTTGGTTCCTAAGTGACATAAAACAGGAAAGGTTTATTCTGCTTTCATGTTGGATAGTGAAAAAAACATATATGTGTCTTTTTAAATAGTGTATGTAAACTTCTAGTTTCAACTGTATGCTAGTAAATGCAGGGGCATTTAGGCAACGATTCTATATATGCACCCAGAACTGTTTGTGGTATTGTCTAATCAGATTTAGCACAATCCTGTTACTGTACGCTGTATTATTTAAATGGGGGCTTAAAGGGTTATTTCCACAATTACATATTGCGATCGGATAGACAGATTGCTGGGTGGGGCTGGGGAAAACCCAATGGCCATGTTGCACATTGGTACTAATGACAAAGTTAGAGGCAGGTGGAAGGTCCTTAAAAATGATTACAGGGAACTAGGAGAGAAGCTGAAGTCCAGGACCTCCAAGGTGGTGTTTTCAGAAATACTACTGGTGCCACGAGCGTCACTAGAAAGACAGCGGGAGCTTAGGGAGATAAATACATGGCTTAGAAATTGGTGCAGGAAGGAAGGTTTTGGGTTTATGGAGAACTGGGCCGACTTCTCAGTCGGCTACAGGCTCTACGGTAGGGACGGATTGCACCTAAACGGGGAGGGTGCAGCTGTGCTGGGATAGAAAATGATCAGACAGATGGAGGAACTTTTAAATTAGGATCTTGGGGGAGGGAGGGTAGTGGTGCAAATAAGTGGATAGATAGAGCAGATAAAGACAGCGAGACTGTAGGGGTCAATGAAAGATTAGGGGGGCTGGGATATGCAAGGAAAGTAGGGAGGCTAGGAGTAAGGAATGCGTTAATAGCATTAAATGTCTACTGGCAAAAGCAAGAAGTCTTTAAAACAAAATGAATGAATTGGAGACTCTTTTGTCAACCATGGATTATGATATGGTGGGCATTACAGAAACCTGGCTGGATGAAAGCCATGACTGGGTGACAAACATAAAGGGTTATAATATATTCAGGAAGGACAAGAAAGACAAAAAAGCTGGAGGGGTATGTATATTTATCAAATCTAACCTAAAACCTGTGTTCCCTGATGACATTGGGGGGAGCTGCAACAATGTAGAGTCAGTATAGGTAAATGTACAGGGGGAGGGGAATAATGGAAAGCTGCTAATTGGAGTTTGCTATAAGCCCCCTAACATACCTGAACAAGTAGAGGGTGAAATGTTGGAAGAAATTGAAAAGGCAACTAATAATAATAATAATAATAATAATAATAATAATAATCGGGTTCTTTTTATGGGGGATTTCAACTATCCAGACACACAGTGGGACATAGAATCTCCTGGTTGTGCTAAAAGCTGTAAACTCTTATCTACTATTCAAGACAATTCTCTCAAATGATAGATGAACTGACGAGGGGAGATAATTTGCTAGATCTGGTACTGTCAAATAGACCATATACAATTTCAGATCTACAGGTCCGGGAGCACTTGGGCACCAGCGATCATAATATGGTAAGCTTCAAAGTAATATTCAATAGAACATTTGAAAGGGGAAATGCTAAAACCTGGAATTTTAGGAAAGCTGATTTAAACAACTTAAGGGACAATGTCATGGTAACTGGGGATACTGAACATAAATGGGGAAAGTTTAAGGATATACTCCTAGAGTCCTGTAAAAACACTTATACCTTCTGGTAATAAAATGTCTAGGACTAAAAAGAAACCACTATGGATAAATAAGACTGTACAAAGTATAATAAAACAAAAACAAAGGATGTTTAAAATATTGAAGGCTGAGAATACAGAAATAGCATTTCAGAAGTATGAAGATATCAATAGGAAATGTAAGAAAAAAAATCAAGCAAGCAAAATTAGCTTACTGAAACAAAAATTGCCAAGGACATTAAAATAAATCCCAAAATCTTTTATAAATACATTAATGCCAAAAGAAAAACAGAATATGGTATCGGCCCTTAAAATATAATAGGTTATTTATAGAGGACAAAGCAAAGACTGAGAGATTAAACAGGCACTTGTCATCTGTGTTCACCAAAATACTAACTTTTCCAGGGATCATTCAACAAGTCAAGAATCAAAGTTCACCACCTGATATAATTAATTTAACGCAAGAAGAAGTACACCTACGTCTGAGTAAATTAAACATTGAAAAATTCCCTGGGCCAGATGGCATTCATCCACGAATATGGAGGGAATTGAGCTCAGTAATTAACATACCATTGTATCTCATCTTCTTAGACTTGCTTGTAACAGGGTTGGTGCCTCAGGATTGGAGGATTGCTGATGTGGTACTGATATTTAAGAAAGGTAAGAGGGTAGATCCAGGCAACTACCGTCCAGTAAGCCTGACATCAGCAGTGTGCAAAGTTTTTGATGGCATTTTAACAGATGACATGCAAAAATATATTGCAGAAAATAATATAATAACTGACAGACAGCATGGATTCATGAAAGATAAGTCGTTTCTAACCAACATGCTATGGTTCTATGAGGGGGTAAGTACAAATCTGGATGTTAGTAATGCAAATGATGTCATTCATTTGGACTTTGCAAAGGCATTTGATACTGTACCACATAATAGCCTTATACTAAAGCTCCAGAAGCGAGGACTAGGGGAACCTATATGCAACTGGGTAAGGAATTGGCTAACAGATAGGAAACAAAGAGTAGTCATAAATGGTGCATTTTCTAAATGAGCTATAGTCAGCAGTGGGGTGCCGCAGGGATCTGTGCTAGGCCCGATTCTTTTTAATCCCTTTATTAATGACCTTGTGGATAGGATTGATAGTAAAGTGTCAGTCTTTGCTGATGATGACAAACTATGTAGGATATTAAAAACTGACCTTGATAGTACAATATTACAAAACGATTGGATAAGATGTCAGAATGGGCAGATACTTGGCAAATGAGATTTAATGTTGATAAATGTAAAGTAATGCACCTAGGACAGAGTAATCCTATAGCTGCGTATACATTAAATGGAAGTAAACTCGGGACTACAGAACAGGAGAAGGACTTGGGTATTCTCATTACAAATAAGCTGAGCAGCAGCACTCAATATCAAGCAACAGCTGCTAAAGCAAACAAGATTTTAGGATGTATAAAAAGAGAGATCAGATCCCGTGATCCCAACGTATTGTTACCCCTCTATAAATCACTTGAAAGGCCATATCTAGAGCATGGGATACAGTTTTGGTCTCCACATTTTAAAAAGGACATTCAGAAGTTAGAGTCAGTTCAAAGGCGGTAGCTAGACTACTACAAGGAATGGAAGGCCTCCCATATGAGGAGATGTTGAAAAAGTTGGATTTGTTTAGCTTAAAAAAAAAACATCTTAGAGGAGATCTCATTTATATGTAGAAATACATGTGTAGTCAATACAAGGGACTGGCACATGACTTATTCCTTCCAAAGACAATACTAAGGATCAGGGGGCACTCACTGCGAGTGGAAGAAAAGCGATTCTGGCAGCTAAATAGGAAAGGGTTCTTTACAGTTAGAGCAGTCAGACTGTGGAATGCCCTACCCTAAGAGGTAGTAAAGGCAGATACTGTAACAGCTTTCAAAAAAGGGCTGGATGATTTCCTCAGTACACACAACATTGTGGGCTATAAATGACTTAATGACAAAATGTATAATTAGTGGAGGAAGTTTGAACTAGATGGACCTAGGTCTTTTTTTCAACTCATGTAACTTTGTAACATTACTTTTCACAAAGCACAGAAAATGCTAATTTATTGTTAATAATTGTTAACATACAACTTAAGTTCAACATAAAATGTCTTTCTACTATCTTTTTCTTTTTCCTTCTTTATCTGCCCTTCTGTTTATCCAGCTTCACAAATCTGTATGATCCGTCCTATTCTTAACTGCTGTAATTACATTTCACAGCAATACCAGTTTCTCTTCAGTACTGCAGACCTCTTCCTCCTTCTCCTCTGTGCTCTTTACTATTCCCACTCTAAAGGCCCAGTCACACACAACGACTTACCAGCGATCCCGAAAACGATGCGACCTGATAGGGATCGCAGGTAAGTCGCTGGGAGGTCGCAGGTGAGATGTCACACAGTCAGATCTTACCAGCGATGCAGGAACAATACAGGTCGCAGTAGCGACCTGTATAACGATCTCAGCAGTCACTGTGACCCTGTCACACAGTGTCAAACACAGCGATGTGTCCTGCACAGCAGGACATCGCCTTTGAAGAAAATGGCCTGGACCATTCTGCAACGATTAGCGATCTCACAGCAGGGGCCTGATCGCTGGTGTCACACATAACGAGATCGCTAACGAGATCGCTACTGCGTCACCAAACGGTGACTCAGCTGCGATCTCGCTAGCGATCTCGTTATGTGTGACAGTACCTTAAGTTATTATCAAACTAATGTAAGTGTAGAATTTAGCTTATGACTGTGTGAACTCTTTGCTCCTGTACAAAACACTGCTGGCCGATTTTATCTTTTTGCATCTACATCAGTATAGCTGCCTATGCATTTCAACATCATTATAAGCTGGTTTCTAGCAGAGCTCAACTCTCCAAAACTCTTTCACAATGAAGCTTGTAATTACTAGGTAAAGCAGGGTTGTATTTGTTGCCTGCTGCTGAGAGATCAGCGTTCTGTTGATGCATATGACAAAGGATTATCTTCTGTACTATGCATCAACAAAGCAGTGTTTGGAGTTCCACATCACTAACCTCTCAGGAGCATGCAATAAACAACTCAACTCCTCTCAACTTCTCTTTACACAGCCCCATCTTGCAGTATAGGACTCCTATTAGAAACTTTTTATACAGCCCCAATCTGAAGTACATCACTCCTCTGAACACCCTCTATGCACAGTCCCATTCTGCAGTATATCACACCTCTCAGTCCTTATTATACACTGCCATATCCTATATATCACACTATGTTTAGCTCCTCTATATACACAGCCCATTCTGTAGTATATCACTTTTCTGAGTCACCTCTATACACAGGTCTTCATGAGACAGGTGACAGCAAATCGAACTCTGAATCACACTGAAATCTGGAAGTGTCTTACAATAAGTTTATGGAGCCTCGTTCTGATGTGTCATGGGCTTACATTGTAAAGCCACCTCTGCACCCATAGAGTGCAGTGTGACCAGGACTGTCTGAGTTGCCGTCACGTGACTCAAAAGAGGAAAGGAATGGCATTGGATACTGGAGAAGACAGCAAATGGTGACTATGTTAACACACTGGCACTACACTGCATTAACAGTTAAATAGGTTCTCTAAAAATAAGTTATATTTTCTTACTCTGTTACAACCAGACCAGTCTAGTGCAAACTGTAGTGTGAATCACAAGAGGTACCCTGAATATTTCACTGCTAGTATGAGAAATTCACCTTTTCTTGGATTTTCAGCCAAGGAGTACTGAAGTGGATGCGAAACAAGGGTCGGGTGAATCTCTTTGTTTATCTTTAATATATCTTTAATTTACTGAATATATGATGGCTGCGGTTTGAGTGCTGGGACCCCACTGTTAACAAAAAGTTAACTGTGCAATTGGAGCAGTTGTGAGCATGTGCGACCACTGCTCTATTTATTGTCTACATTAGTTGGATCATACAAGTTCACTATCACTCCACTTACACCAAGGACCTGAGTTTCTCAAGATCAAAAAGGCTCTCAGGGTCTTGGAAGAAGGATTCCCCACAATCATAAAGTTATCATTTATCTTGTGAATAGGTAATAAAAAATGTTATGGGAAAACTCCTTTAAATGGGTTTTCGACTTCAGAAGTGTAATGCATATACCCTTAATTCAACATGCTCATTAATGCTGGGTCTGATTAGAATATGACCAATACATAAGTTACATATCTCTTTTTTTCCCAAATATTCCTATAGCAGTAATGCTATACCAGAGTTCCCTTATTCAGTGTTAGCATTTAAGAATGCAGCTGTATGTATATTTGTTGTTATAATGTGTTTTCAGCTGGCACCTGTTAACACCTGTTGGATGTGCGGGTCTGTCTTTTTGATATATTTGTAGCGCATTTCTTTCTGACTTAGCACCCCAACCTGTAACCAGGCTGTGTACACCCTCTTTGATAGCAGGATACTTTATGCCTAAACATGTAGGTTTTTAACCCAGATAGAGGCATTTCAAGTAAGGGTCCCGGTATATAAGAGATCACCTTGTCAGGGTTACTGGACTCACATGCATTGGCCATGCATAAGCTAAGTATCTCTTTTTTTCAAATATTCCTATAGCAGTAATACAATGCCAGAGTTCACTTAGTCGTTGTTAGCATTTTAGAGTGCAGCTGTATGTGTTTTTGTGATTAGAATATGATGTATACACAGACATGTCCATACCAGCACACTATGTAAGCAACTGTATCGAACGCACCACTCTACTGTTTGTGCATACCTTTTATTGACTTGAAATAGGCCCTATGTTGGCCAAAACGTTGTGTATTTTACATTTTCTTCAGTGTATGCTGGGACCAATAAAGATTTTTTTTAAACAAGAAGAGTATCGGTGCCTTGGATTCTACGATCTCTACATATCAGCACACTACACTCAGTGATATATGATTACAACTCTGGAAACATAGATTTATGATAAAGTTTATCAACTGTATTAGCAAAGCAAGTCATAATAACACTCACAATAAAACTCGAGAACATGAAATGTTGGCATTAGCTGGGCTACATTCTAATTCAACACATGAACATTAGGACAATAAAGAAATCACAAGAGTTTTCCAAAATGAGAAATCGAGATTTCCTTACCTTGTTTTGTCTTTTCTGCCTTCTCCGAAGTCTCAGAAACTCCTTGTGTTGCCTTGATACAAAATTCACAGCGGCATATTCTAATAAAGCAGCAAACACAAACAAGAGGCAAACCGCCATCCAGATGTCAATCGCTTTCACATATGATACCTGTCAGAGACAAAAGCAAAACTCAGAAATGTGTAACCCGATTTTAATGGGGTGTAAAACCCCCTAGCTTTTCTTTTTGGCAATATATTAAATTGAATGACTTGAGTTGGCACAGACCATAGGTCTTAGTAAAACAATACAAGAGTTAAAAAGCAATTATGCCTAGTTGGTTCTAGTGACTCTTCTTCTGTCATAGTCACTGGCCTCAGATCTCCTGCCCTGATTCCAACAGGCTCATTTATGCCTATGAGGCTGTGGAGTTTGGGTGAGTCCATGCCCGGAACGCCATACATGAATGTGGGAATCTTGCCTTTCTTGGAAAGGGGTAAGGCTAGAGTCCCAAGAGCGTATAACAAAAATTGGTCCCATTCTCATGCAGCAAAGTGGGATGATTTTTTTCTCACTTGTCATCCATACAATCCATTATTTTACTCATTAGGACCATTTACAGTTTCCCATTGTAGAGAACTGTAATGTATCTGTAGAAATCGGATGCCAAACTGATGAACTGTATGGCATCTAATTATTTTATCGCACTATACCAATTTCAGAGTCAAATCTTAGCATGCTGCGATTTTTTTCTCATGTCGAATACAGCTGAGCAAAAAAAGCAGATCTGCACTGCCTCATTGAATAACATTGGTCCGATTGCACTAGTCCAATTTATACTCTCATGTTAGCGAGCCTTTAAGGCTAGGAGGAGCACACAAGCGTATGGCATCCAATGTGAGAGCATTGGATGCGATATGTTAATGATCCTCAGCTCCCGATCTGCTGCGAGTGTGATCCGAGTGTCATTATACTGTGATCAGATCTTGTGATCGGATCACTGCTGCGGAGGAGAGGGAGGGATTAATCTCTCCACCTCCTCCATTGTCAGCCTGTCCATATATCGCACTGCACTTGGACATCACCCAAGTGCAGTCCAATGTTTCACTCGCACCCATAAACTTGTATGGGTATGAGTCACTACGACTCTCGCATACAACCACAGCATGCTACTATTGCTTTCTCTGTGCGATTTCACCTAAGAAAAAAAATATAGATAGAAACTACCTGATAGAGTAACATTGGTCCGAGTGGAATTCAATTTTTTATCGCATGTCTCTCTTCCGATTTTACTTGCCGTGTGTCCTAGACAGATAGTATTTCTGGTGGCCTACAACTTGTGGTATGAATGCCCCACTTTGAGGGGGTATGTGGCAGAAGTCGCCTCCCCATGGCAACCTTGTGATACTGCCAATAGAAAGGTGCTTTGGCTCTTTAGTGGCCATCTTGACCCACACTACTATGGTTATCATTCATTAAATGGTGTTAATATTTGGTCAGCAAAAATGGTTTGGTACTGTGTTAGACAGTTAAAAACAGATTGATTGCTCCCAGTGGGGGAAACAAAATAATCTTGTAGTTATAACACCTTTCAATGGCAAACAAAAATAAAAGATGTTACAAAGCAAGCTTTCCAAACTCGTCTCTTCATCAGACCTGGTATTATAGCAGAGTATCTGAAGAAACACAAATACAGTACAACACAAACAGAGTATAGGCAGTAGAGTTGAGCGAGGTTCGAGGTTCACCAATTTCATGCTCGAGTGATTTTGGGGGTGCTCGAGATCGAACTTGAATGCAACCTTTTTGCTAAAAGCTCGACAGCTCGAGTTACGTTCGAGAACGGTTCCATCAGCAAAAAGCCTAGCTAGTTACTAGCTGGCTTTTCACTGTAACAGTGTGAGTCACTCTGTGATTCACACTATTATCAAATTTCAGCGTATAGTGTGCGGGGGGGGGCGCGTTTAGATCAGTGCTGCTGGGATAATGGCGATCACCATTTTTTTTTTCCCTAAGCGTGCGTGCAGTGGGTCGGGCCAGCATGTCAGCCAATCACAGACACACACACAGCTAAGTGGTCTTTTTTGCCAGACAAGCAAGGGCATGTGTCATAGGCTGTGAATGTCACATGTCCTTGCATTATAAATACGGCCATTTTCCCTCACGGCGCCATTATCTGCTTTCTGCGTGTAGGTGACAGTCACCGCTCACGCAGCTCCTGTCGCCGCTCTGGCTGTGTACGCTATACACACAGTGCTCTACAGATTAGGGACAGAAGTTTATTTCAGCCATTTTCAGGGCTGATTTCCTCGGGGTCAGAGCCATAGGTGACAGGCAGGTCCGTGGAAATGCTGTATACAGCTTCAGATAACAGCGTCTGTGTACCTAAGCTCAGGGAATTCCTTGCTGCATTTCACCATTAGGAGGGATAGAAAGTGAGGCTTCCTTTCCTGTCCACTGACCCAGAGAACCCGGCCACTGTACCCACCTGCCTACTTTTGCCACACTATTTTTATAGCAAACAGTGCTGAAACTTAGTGGCATCCAAAAAGTGGCTGCTATACTACATTGTTGTCCCACTGGTGCCAAGCAATTTCCAGTACCTCTGCATTCTACCCTCATGCACATTTTGCTACGCTATTTTTATAGCACACAGTGCTGAAAATTAGTGGCATCCATAAAGTGTCTGTAATACTAATTTTGTGTCCCACTGGTGCCAAGCAAGTTCCAGCACCTCTGCATTCAACCCTCATGCACATTTTGCTATGCTATTCTTATAGCAAACAGTGCTGAACATAAGTGGCATCCAAAAAGTGTCTGCTATACTAATTTTGTGTCCCACTTGTGCCAAGCAAGTCCCATCACCTCTGCATTCAACCCTCATGCACATTTTGCTACGCAATTTTTATAGCAAACAGTGCTGAAAATTAGTGGCATCCACAAAGTGTCTGCTATACTAATTTACTGTCCCACTGGTGCCAAGCAAGTTCCAGCACCTCTGCTTTCTACCCTCCTGCACATTTTGCTACCCTATTTTTATAGCAAACAGTGCTGCCAGTTTTAGGGCCATAGTTGAATTGTCAGGGATAGTCAGTGTTGGTTCTTCAGCTGTCAATAAAGCTAGACCACCTCTGCAATCTACACCACCTCTCAATTTTTGCTACCACATTTTAAATGACTAATCTTGCCGCTAACAAAATGAGTGGCAAAAGGACAGATGCTGGTGGAAAGGGGAACAGGCGTGTTGGAAAAGGAAAAAAAGTTTGTGTCCGTGGGGAAGGTGGCAAAGCTACATTAACATCTGTTGAAGATAGACCATCTTCCAGCAAAAGTAAGATGTCTACTACTTTCCATGGACAATCCAATGTGCTCCCTTTTTTACGGACCCGAACAACTGTAAGAAAGGAAAATAATGCACAAAAAAAGAACATGCATGAATGGATCTCAATTGCTCCAACAAGTGCCCTCTCCTCCACCTCTACTACCACATAAAAAAAACAGTCCTCTGAGGTGTCATCCCAATCACACTTGTTTCTCCCAGCTCTCAACTCTCCACCCGCCCTGCACAGTATGGTGTAACAGAGATGGCTGATTCTGCAGAGCTGTTCAGTCACACTATAGCCTGGGAATCAGAGGTCTGCTCCCAAGTTACAGTGAGTACAGACCAGGAAATGGTCTGCAGTGATGCCCAGAAGCTTTGTGACTCAGATTCAGGCCCTGATGACCAATTTTCTGAGCATAATGTAGACCCTCATTCACAAACTGTAACACCTGTTGGTGTAGACAATGAGGAACATACTGATGACGATGAGACGCAGATACCAGATTGGGATGACAACTTAAATATTCAGTCAGGGCAAGAAGAGGCTCGGTCTGAGGGCGAGGGGAGTGCAAACACAACGCTTGATGATGAAGTTCTAGATCCCACTTACTGTCAACCCACAGTCAGGCACTTGATGAGGTCAACAGAGGCGGTGGAGGAGGATGCAACTGACAGCAAAGTTACCTTGCGCCTTCCTGGACAGAGTCGGAGTACTGGTAGCACGTCTACAACTGCATCCTCAGCCACCACTCTGCCTCTGAGCACAAGTCGGGGTGGCTCTGCAGGTCGCATGTCCTCTAAGCCTTGCCTAGCCTGGTCGTTTTTTGACCTTGCAAAGGATTTCCCAAATCATGTGATCTGTAAAATTTGTCGGGAATCTATAAGTAGAGGCAAAAAGCTCACCAGTTTGATAACTTCTTCCATGAATCGTCACATGAATACCAAGCATAATTCCCAGTGGGAAGCTCACTGTGCTGCAATGCGGCCAAGCGTAGTAGGCCAACCACCGCCTGCCCCTTCCAGTGCATCCGCGCGCTCTTCATCCTCTATGACTGTCGGGACAGCTGTCACACCTGGCTTTCCACGCACACCTTCCACCACTGTAACCGCATCAGGCAGTTTGCTTGGTAGGTCGTCAGTTGGTTTCGAAGGGGAAACAAGTGCGGTTGTACAGCTCTGTTAGACATCGATAGCACCAAATTTGGATGAAGGCAACATCATGTCTCCGCACTTTCCTCACAAACCTGCATTTTTCCAGGGACACACTACTCACCACCGTCTACACACAGCAGGCCAGATCTCTGTCCCTCAGATGTGGACAAATAAAAGGCCATTTCCTCCGTCCCATGACAAAGCTAAGAGTTTGACTTTATCCCTCTGTAAGCTCTTGGCTACCGAAATGCTGCCTTTCCGCCTAGTGGACACACAGGATTTTCGAGACCTTATGTCCGTCGCTGTGCCCCAGTACCAGATGCCCAGTCGCCACTACTTCTCTAAGAAAGGTGTGCCTGCGCTACACCAGCATGTCGCACACAACATCACCGCTTCCTTGAGAAACTCTGTGTGTGAACGGGTGCATTTCATCACCGATACTTGGACCAGTAAGCATGGACAGGGGCGTTACATGTTACTGACTGGGCACTGGGTAACTATGGTGATAGATGGAGAAGGGTCTGCTAAACAAGTCTTGCCATCCCCACGGCTTGTGCGTCAATCCTCTGTATGTATAAGTTCCTCCAACGCTTCTGCCTTCTCAACCTCATCTGGGTCCTCCACCTCCGCCCCAAGCCTGCCTGGTCAGGCCACCAGCGTTGTAACTGCGCACAAGGAATCACGCACACCTCCTTACTATGTTGGCAGCAGAGCGCAACGGCATCAGGCGGTCTTTAGCTTGAAATGTCTTGGAAATAAGAGTCACACAGCGGCTGAGTTGTGGGCAGTTCTGTGGTCTGAGTTTCATAAATGGTTGTCTCCACTCAACCTGCAGCCACGTAAGGCCGTGTGCGACAATGCTGCAAACCAGGGTGCGTCCCTTCGCCTGGGCAAGGTGACACACGTGCCTTGTATGGCTCACGTGTTGAACCTTGCTGTCCAGCAATTTTTAACACACTATCCCGGCTTAGATGGCCTTCTACACAGGGCACGAAAACTGTCTGCTCACTTCCGCCGTTCAACTGCCAAAGCTGAGCGACTTGCATTGCTCCAGAAGTCTTTCGGCCTGCCGGTTCATTGCCTGAAATGCGATGTGCCGACACGCTGGAATTCGACTCTCCACATGTTACAGCGACTGTAGCAGCACTGCCGAGCACTGGTGCAATACGTCATGATGTATAGCCTGGGCCAACGAGATGCAGAGGTGGGGCAGATCACCCACCAGATGGAGTGGCCTCAGATGAAGGACCTATGCACCCTTCTGCACAGTTTCGACATGGCGACGAATATGTTTAGCGCTGACAATGCCATTATCAGCATGACTATTCCAGTCATTTTCATGCTGGAGCACACGCTAAACACTATTCGGAGTCAGGAGGTGGTTCAACAGGAAGGGGAGGAAATACATGAGGATTCATATGCGCAAGGGATAACAACATCACCAAGGTCTAGACGTTCATCATCACCAAGGCGGCAGGCATGGGACAATGGGGGAGAGGGATTAACAAGGGCGCATGGTAGCAGGCAAAATGTTGAGAAAGGTGCAGGAGAACATGAAGAAATGG